>NW_008333368.1:0-31099 GCF_000622305.1 Nannospalax galili | reverse complement strand
AAGGCTAGGAAGAGAAGGCATGACCCATGTTAGGTAAAAGCTTTCCAATGTGCATACCCTCATGTCACATACATACCTCAGCAACCCCTCAGTTACCTCGGTAAGTAAGCTCAATAAATTCATTGGTTCCCCAGTAAAACTTTAATCAAACATTGGCTTGTCACTAGAACCTTAAAAGGGAATAAGCATTGCTTAACACCCCCGTGAAACGAAGTCTCACAATAGATGTAAAATTTATTTGTTAATGCTATTAGGTCCCATAATTATTTAAAAAAAATAGAAAGAAAAGAAAATGAGAATGTGAAGATGTTAAAGGATATGGGAATGGAGATATTTTCCAAAATATAAAAAATGAGAAAGCCTAAACAAGTGATGAGGGTCTGTTTAGGTTTGTTATGATATATAAAGGATGAGATAAAATTAATATACACATAATCTTAAAATTTCTATGGTCATAGTTTAGTTGAAGGAACAAAATATATATCTAGTTAATGTTTATCTGAGACTATTTGGTTTTTTACCCAAGCCTTATCTACATAGCACATGATAATTAAAAGTACCAGACTGGTGGAACTAACCTTATTGGATGTGTAATAGCCATAGTTTGGGGCCCATACTAATGTGGTCAGAGTGACTTACAGTACAGTTTTTACTCCTTGTCCCCCAAGGTCGACTAAGTTCCAGGGGACTATGGGACATCTCTCAAAATGTCCTGAAACTGTGGTGAGTCACCTGTCCTCTTGTTCAGGGAGGACATGGAGCCCCCACAAGATGGACTTGAACCAATGTCCAGTCTACAAAGAGGAGGGTCAACTCAGAGGAAACATCTCATTCATGCTTCCAAGTGAAACTAGACATGGTCAAGCAGGACCTTTGACTTATCTTCACATAGATGGAACTGGTAAAAGAAAGGAGCCAGGAGCTCCTCCCAAGCCCATGTGACCCCTGAGGAACAGATCCTCAAATGACCTTAAGTGTAAAAATAAATTGATTTATTTGGGCAAACTGTATGGTCCTAAAAACCCAAAAGGAAAGTATAACCAAAGAGTAAAGTCATCAGTATATTTCTTTAAGAGTTCAAGGGATTACAATTCTCAGACATTAAGCGTAAGTCTATCTAAAAAGTTATTCAGACAATCATTTCTCATTGATTATTTTGTTCCTAACCAGAAAGTCATGCTCAGATGTATCGGTCTCCAATACTGTAGTGCCCACCTGTAGCTAAGGGAGACAACCAGCTATTGTTCTAAAATGATGGATAAATTTTTCTCCCCCTATCTAGAATCCTTTGAAAGGGAACTGACACTGATTCTAACCATTCCAACAACTATCAAAATAACTGAAAGCGAATCCTGAATCCATCACTCTAGAGTTCAGCCTTGGAAGACAAAAGGAAAATGAGGAGGAACCCAATAGAGGGATGCTTTTGGAAGCCCTTGTCAAGAAATTCCAGTGGACTCTGATAAGAACATTTGAAAATTGCCCTGTTCTGACTTTTTTCTAGTTCCCTGTCTAGAACTTGTAATGCTAATTACTCTTGCCTTTACTTCTCCTTCATATCTCCCATTCATGATTCAAGGACTTTCTTTTCCCCCTACAGATAAGAATTATACAATTTGAGAGTCTACTGAAGGGGTACTCCAATTGTCTCACCCTGTGTCCCAGTTCAGCATGAAAGAAGCCAGAGCGGTCTGAGTCCGGATTCTCTAGCCACAAGTTGGGTAACCTCTTCAGAGGATGGTGTGATAAGAATAGGAGGTAGGAATTGGGTAGGCAGTTAGGGTAAAAAGACCCCAAGGAAAAGTAGCCAGTTTCTTGGCTGAAAGTCAAAATGTCCTTGGGCCTCTTAGCATCATACTTTGTTCCAAAGGCCAAATTATGTCAAAAGTATTTGGAAGTTTGTATCTAATCCTTAAAAGATTTTAGGGTTAACTCTTCAGAGGGGGGAATGTTAGAGTATCCAAAATCCCCATAAAAATAAATAAATAAATCAAGAAAGAAGAAAGAGTACATGAAGTTATCAGAAAAAAGTGATGGGGCGATATGGGAGGAGTTGGAGGGGAGGGACTGGGCATGGATTTAATCAAAAGACCTTTTATGCATGAATGAAATTCTCAATAAATTATTAAAAAATATTTGTTATTTTTTATTTTATGTGTATAAGTGTATTACCCGTGTGTATGTAAGTGCACCCATATCATGCAATGTTCATGCAGGTCAGAAGAGGGCACTGGATCCTCTGGAACTAGCTGGGGTGTTGGGTGGGGTGTCCAGGAAGGCAATGAACTGAAGGAAGGAAAAGAACAGAGGAAAAGAACTGAAGAAAGCTGGGTCAGTGCAATGAGTCACCACAATTCATCAGCTTGAATCACTGAAGAGAAGCCGTGTGGGCTGGGGATGTAGCTTGGTGGTAGAGCACTTTCCTCACATGCTGGAAGGCCCTGCATTCCATCACCAGCACTGCAAACGCCTCAAACCCCAAACCCTGTGAAGATAGCCTACTGATACTAAAACCCGAGTTCAGAGCTAGGGAGATAGTTCAGCCTAGTCTAGTCTTCTCAGGAATCATCCCACTGAGCATGGAGCATGTGCAAGGTCATGAGCTGGGAATGTGAAGCTCTTGGGTAAGCAAAAGCAGAGAGAAGCAGGGAGCGCCAGGTCTGGGGCTTCCTAAACAGTGATGGGCAGTAATACTGACATAGAAGACCAGACAGAATTCTGGGAAATGTAAACGCAATTTCCAGAAGAGACACAGAAAGCAAGGAGAAGCCAGAGAATGAAGAGTTCTAGAAGGCAACAGCATGGAAAGAGGCTGGGAGGGCAGATCTCCCTCCTCAAGTACTAAAAATGGCTCAGAGGACAAAAAGCAGTTCGGTCAGTAAAGTGCTTCTGTGCATGTGAAAGGACACAAGTTTGTTCCCCAGAACCCATGTTAAAAAACAAACAAACAAACAAACAAACAAAGGGCTAGGTATGGTGTTTGTAACCCTATTTCTGGAGGGGCAGAAACAGGTGGACCGCTGAGATTCACTGGCCAGCCAGCCTAGCTTACTCAGTGTGTTTCAGGCCAATTAGAGTTCCTCTCTCAGTGGAGGTTGTCCTCTGGTATCCACAAACATGTAGGCAGAGGCATACCAGGACACACACACACACACACACACACACACACACACACACACACGACACTTGGATTTGATCATGTGGAGGTCAAAGATGTTCTGCCAAAGAGACAATTAAGTAAGCAATTATCTGGCTTTGATTTTATATTTGACTAGGAGACAGAAAGGTGCATCTGGAAAGAAATCACTCTGCCTTGGATCTCTGAAGCATATGCTCAAAGAGTATGAGCCCACATCTAGCCCAGAATTGGCTAGTGATCTCTGCAGTGGGCAAAATGGAGAAGAGTTGAACGTTTCTGGATTTCTACAGACTGATCCACCTCCAGAAACTATTTTATGGTGTTTGGTGCTCAGCAGGCTTACTATAATTAATTATTAATTGGAATTATATCCCCAAATCCAATGTGTTCTCCAAATATTTTTAAAAAGATTTTATTTACATGTGTATATGTATCTGTGTATATATGCACATGTGTGTGCATGTGCCCATGGAAGACAGAAGGGGGCATGGGAGGGAGAAAGGAGGGAGGAGGAGGGGAAGAAGATGCAGGCACCAGGAACAGAGCCTGAAGATCTAGAGTTGCCCAGAGCTTGCTTACTAAGGCTGACAAGGGTCTGCTTCCACCCTCCAACAGCTCTTTTAATCTGACCCTGGATTAAGACAAGGGTCATTATCTGGCCACTGGTGCAACGCTGGAAGACACCAGCTGGCATCACTGCAGGAGCAGCTCCCTAGGGCACATGACTCACCAGGCTGAACTCCAAGTCTGTCCCTTCAGAATGGAGCCTTCCCTGTGTGCCTGAGGAAGTGGCCCTCTAAGGACTTCCTCCTGATAGTTACATACATACCTAAGAGGGAAAGCTGGGAGGTGAGCAAGTGGAAGAAGTTGCTGAGCTGGGCAGGGTCACTGAAGGCTGAACACTAAGACCTGAGGAGTGAGACTGACCCATGCAAAGTGTAGGCAGTAATCCTAGGATCTTCCTCACACACAGATGTGGTGGAGGTTTTGCTAGCTGCTTGGGGACAGGCTGTCAAGTTTGGCAGGGCAGAGAGTCCCAAATGACTTGGGAAAGGAAAGCTGGCTTGCCTGGTCAGCCACTCCTCCACACTGCCCACCAAAGGCTCACCTGGAGGACACTGCCCCTGGGTTCTCCCAGACCAATAGGGCTGCCCTCTAAGGTCCCTGCAGTCACCTAGAATACAGCAGCAACAATCTCTGTGGTTCACTGAGATTTCCCTGACCACATCTAAGAGGCTTGAACACACTGCCCCAGGAACGTAAGAGCACATACACACACACACACATACACACACACACACACACACACACACAGGAAGACATGTAGAGAGATATAAGAGAATTCTTGACACTGGCAAGGATGAGGTCAGATGTAACCTGTCACCTTAGCACAGCCAGGACAGGAGAGGAAGCCATCCAGATTTCTCATGCTGGAGCTCATAGCCTCTACAGGCAGCTGTCCCAGCAGCAACCAGTGTTCCATCATGGGACTCTGTCTTTTAAGTGACTAAAACCTGCTAGCAGAAACTGGTGGCTGAAAACTCCAAACCTTAGCTGGGCATGTGGTTCATACCTGTAATCCCAATACTTGGGAGGTTGAAGCAAGAAGATAGCCAAGAGTTGGAAGCCACCCTGGGCTACATGGTGTGTTCCAGGTCAACTTGGGATACAGATTAAGGCCCTGTTTCAAAAGAAAAAAAATGGAAGAGGAGAGGGTAGGGAAGGAAGGGAAGGGAAAGACAAAGAAAAGGAAAGAGAAAAGAGCAAACAAACTCTAAACTTCATGCTGGTCCAGGCAGCTTTATTCCCATCCCACCTCAATGGGGAGCCCTTGGACCCTAGCAGCCACAAGACAAACCTTGACTGACTAGTTTGGAATGAGCAAGTGGCTTAGCCTTGCTGGGATCCAGTTCCCCATCTATAAAATGGGGATTATACAGACCTTCTCTGGTGACTCTGGATAATGGATGAAAGGGTCACATGAGCTCCCTGGCACCATAACGAATGGTCAGGAGACACTGGCCATGGTACAGGCATACCAGCATGTCCTGTGCACATAGGCTCCAGCCCATCTTTCTGTGCCCTGGACAACACCCATCTCACTTTCTCAGGGCTAGATCCCCACTTGACAAGTGTCCAGCTCAGTGGGCTACCTCAGGAGTGGCTGGCTTACCACATACACATATCAAATCCAGCCTTTCTCTCTAAAACCTCTGCCAGAGCTCCAGCATTGCACCTGTGGCCAGATAATGACCCTTGTCTGACCGTGGTCTCTAGCCTCACAACCCTAGGTCCTGTGGCACCCTCCCCTGGATCACAGAGTTGTCCTAAAAACACACCAACACCCTGGCACAATAACAAAGGAATGAATATTACTAACTCCATGCTCCGCAACTCCATGGCTCCCGCTGGCATATTAGGATGAAGTCATCAAGTCTCACCAAGCACGTAAAGGAAGGAAACAAATATACATTGAGCATTTGACTGTATATTATGTCTTGTATACTATGTCACTGAACAACTTCCTCTGAAGTTGCCACCTGCATCTTAGAGGTGAGAGCAACATGCCTAAGCCATGTGTCTCAGAAGCAGCAGAAGCAGATTTGGAGGCCCAGGTCCATAGCAGGGATCCTGCCTCCTCCGACTCATCTCCTCCAGACCCTCCCTGACCAGGCCACTGTCCAGTCACCTCAGTGCCCATGACTACCCAACAAGCTCTGGGCCTTCCTGCCTCACTCTGCACTCAGAAATCTTACCCTCTGCCTGGAAGACACCACCTGTCACATGATAGCCTTCAACTACTCACTCAAAGCCGAGTTCTCAAGTTATCCCCTCTACAGAGTTCTCAAGTTATCCCCTCTACGGAGCTTCACCCCAATGCTGCCTTAAAACAAAATCCAATCCCGCCCAGCTCTGTCTCCCAAGTGTCTTGTCTCAGCCACATGAGAGCACAATTTACTAGTTCCCAGATGACTAGTTGCCTTTAGCCTCCTACTGTGGACTGCTCATCCCAGCATCACTTCTAGTATGCTGTCTGAATAAGTGAAAGGATGCTACCACCTCCAGACTTACAGACCACACAAAGGAAGAGGCCAGGCTGAGCTGGGCTTGGACTACAGGCGCCTAGCTCCAATAGGGTATAAGCCAGAGGTCCCCTTGGGGAAAGAGGTGGAAAGTTGAGCCCTCTGTCCTGATCCATTTCTCTCAGAGCTTGCTTCCCATCCCAGAGCTGGCCCAGCACAGCCTCAATGCCATCCTTCTCACCTGGTGATGCCAGTGAGAGAAACTCAGAGCAAAGCCATTCTGAAACTTCCACTTTCCAGATGAGAGCTGGGTCCCTGACAAGGCTGGGCTCCTCCACCTAACCTCTGCCTTGCACTAATGTCACAGCTCTCCTCCAGATGACATAACACATATTGCCTCTGCACCCCTTCTCAGGCTCAGTCACTAAGCAGGGCTGGGGATTATGGGGTGTAACTCAGGAGTAGAGCACTTTCCCAACATACCCAAGGTCTGGGTTCCATCCCCAACACCACTGCAAAATAGATAGATAGATAGATAGATAGACAGATAAATAAATAAATAAATAAATAAATAAATAAATAAATAAATAATAACCATACAGGTAAAGTGGCCTCCAGAGACCAGGCGACTCCTGGAATCTAATTTAGGAAATTCTGGTGAAACTTCTTTCAGAAGTTCACAGGTGATTCTGAAGGAACTGGTCCACAAGATTTGAGAAGTTGAGAAGGCATTCTCAGCTCAACAATCTGCTCCTACATCCCTAAAAACATTCACGCCATTTGACCTCATGTTGCTACTTCTAGGTACTCCTAGGCATCAAGGATCTACATTGAGGGCCTGTGTACAAGGAGCAGCAGCCTAACTCACATAGGAAATGAATGAACTCCCAGTCAAGAACCAGGGGCATAAATTCTGACAGGCCAATACTGAGCATCACTAATTATGACCCTTGTCTTTAATGATTTAAGTTTTTCTCTATTTTCTGTTTTGTTTTCTTTCATTTAGGCAGGATTTCAGGTAGTCCAGGCTGGCATCTAACTCATTATGTAACCAAGGCTGGGTTTGAACTCCTGAACATCCATCCTATCATCATTTCCCAAGTGTTAGATTGTAGCTATGCATCAATGCACATAGCCCTTTTTCCTTCTTTTTAAAAATTTTTTAAAAATTTAGTTATTGAGGGGGTGAAGAGATGGCTCGGCAGTTAAGAGTGCTGACTGCTCTTGCAGAGGACCTGGGTTTGGTTTCCAGCACCCATATGGTGGCTAACAACTGTGTGTAACTTCAGTTCCAGGGGCTTCAACGCCCTCTTCTGACCTTTACAGGCATTGTACAACACAGATGTACTTATGTACATGCAGGTATTACACTCAAACACATAAAATAAAAGTAACAAATATTTTAAAAATAAAATAGTGCAATGCCTGTGGTCAGAAGAGGCTGTCGGGACTCCTAGAACTGGAGTTAGATAGTTGTTAGCCACCATGTGGGTGCTGGGAACTGAACCTGGGTCCTCTGGAAGAGCAGCCAGTGCTCTTAACTGCTAAGTCATCTCTCTAGTTCCATACTCTTTTTCTTTCTTAAAGAAAAAAACTTTATAGCAGTTTTCTTTGATTAATAAGATCACCCACAACTTATTTTCTTTTTGATTCTTGGCATTTCCTAAATTCTCTACAATAAGCATTGTTAATTATATACAACGTGAACATCCCAATTCCCAAATTCCCAAATCTAAGACAATCCATAATCCAAAATCTTTTGAGTGCTGACATTCATAAAGTTTCAGATATTGAAACATTCTCAATTTGGGGATTTGTGTTACTTGACCAGAAAAGGCTTTGTAAAGATTCCGAAATCTCGAAAACTCTATAATCTGGAACACTTCTGGTCCCAAGCATTTCAGACAAAAGTTACCTGTAATTATTTTTTTTCAAACAAGAAATCTTCATTTTAATCACTAGCGTGAGACCTAAAACTCAAAGCCCAGGTTAGTTAGTGCTAGAAAGATCTGGAAGAATATGAGGTGATATCTATATCATTCAGGAACATGACAGAACTCCCTTGCCACCATGCCTGGGATTCTTTTTGAGTACTCCCAGGAAAGGGAGACCATTCCCTCCCCTGAAACACTAGGCACTTGGCTCTGGTGATTAAAAAGCTGTTCCTGGTCCTGCGCAGGATTTCATCTTCTTGAAGTTAAAATTCCCTGCCTTCCTGTGTTATATGGCTTGCAGTATACAGCATTCCAAGCTCAATGAACATGTGACACTGAGCAGTTGTTTTTCTAATTAACTGTTTTAAAGGGGATCCACCACACTCTTCCAGTACAGCTCCCATGAGAATGTACATTTTGCAAGCCTAGCTGACTCACATTCACAATGCCAAGTTTAAAGCAAATGCTGGTTCACCTTTTGTTCCACGGTCACCTGGATGATTATTTTAAATGCCTTGTCGCCACTGCATCCACTGTCCGGTGAACCACAGCTACCTGGCCCTTCCTCTGCACCCACTTACAGCACAGATAACTCTACAGCAAGACCATTTTGGGGTGAACAATCTGTCTGAGGTTGCCAGCTCAGCCCAGACCCACAGTCACCACAATACCAGAGGCTAACTGATAGGGCCAAGCTGAGGCCTTCCCTCAAAGACAGCAGCAAGACAGGAAAGCGGTGGGTTTCTCTCCCCCTCGTTCTGCTTGTTTCCTCTTAGGCCCATTTCCCTCCCTACTCCACAAAGACTGTGGTCGTTTTTGTGTTGCAAAACAGGTGGCGCTTTGTATCATCAGCCTGCATCACCCCTCTCTGCTGCTGCTCACACTCTGCCAAGCACTAAGCTTTGAGGTGATCAAGTTGCTTGCCATGTGTGCATCTCCTCAGTTCCTTGGCACTGCCTGGCAGACTATGGGCTCAAACTCATCCATCTGCACACTGTGCTCTCCAGGGATAGACAGCTACTCAGCCTCCTTTCCAACATACAGCAAGACACTGAGCATCCTGGACCTTCCCCAAAGACATGCAGAAGAACCTGAGGAGTGACACCCAGAACAGAGGCCACTGGGAAGGGCTTTGGGGAGCCAAACCCACAATTCTAGCATGGCTGCAGCTGCTGAGCAGAGTTTTTGCAGCCCCACAGCTATGGTCACTGACAATTTCCAGCTTTCAAGTTTCTGCCAGTCTCAGCGTAGAAAGGGACAGAGCTCAAGGCTCAGTTCAGTGTGGCTACTTACCACACCTGCCAGGGAAGAGCAGTTGGCACAAGATGGAAACAACTAGTCATTAATAAAAGTTTCCTCTCTGAGGAGTCATGATCTTGAGTTGACATAGGCTGCTGGAGTGCAAACATCACACGATGGCCAGCAAATGGAACATCAACCCTACTTGTTCCCAGGGGTGAGGCTGCTACCAAGGAGGCCAACTAGTCCAGTTCCACTCTTATTTACCATCATCTGGTCCTACTACCAATGCCTGTGATGTGGGGCTCATATCACATGCCACTCACCATGTGACTGACAACACCTAAAGCTAAAGCGGTGAACACCTGTTCAGTGAGTCCCTGTAAAGTCAAATTGTGCCAAAGTTCACCAAACACTTACACACAGTCTGTGCACACTTTACTGCGGGCCAGAAACTAATCAAGGAACAAAGACTGTAGACAGCCACACTGAGTTCATGGTGACATCCTGAATATGCAGTACAGTGGGAGCACACCGTGTTTTTAACGATCATTTAGGTGAACAACTTGTTTTAAATGTGATGTTATGGAGACGTGTCCTCTGCAAGTTACAGCTGAGCTCCAGCCCCACTGTGGCACACAGCCACACAGCTATGGTAATAACAATAAAGATAACAACTGGGTTTACCTAGTGCTTACCTGTGCCAGGCACTGCTTACAAGACCTCACAAAGAGTAACTCCCTTACCTCACAACTCCAATGACTCCTCATTTCAGACAAGGAAACTGAGGCAGAAAGGAAACTCCCATTTGATGGGAATACTGAAAAAAGAACCACAGGAACTGTAAGAAAGGAGCTCTGTTATGTTCCTGAGTAAAATAGATACCATCTGCAATTCTTCCTGATCCTTCTAGCACTGACTGAACTGGCTCAAGTCCAGGCTCTTGCTCCTTCTACTAAACTAACTCTGCTATAACCTGGCCTCCTTCATCTGTATCCTCATTTCTAAGGTGGGGGGGAGACTCCTACAGGGTTGCTGGTAGGACTGAAGGAGAAAAGAAATAATTGACCAAGCATACCATGCAGCACCCCACCACCCTGAGGCATGTGACCACCACCACCACCTTTCTTAGCAGCTGCAGAAGAGTGGTGGGATGGATCCCATTATAGATGTTACAGCATCAAAGCCTAGAGAGATTAAAAGCTGGTGACTATGGGGACAAGGCTAGAAAGCTGGTCCCTCACTTGCCCTCAGTCACTTGGCTCAACCACTCCCTTTGCCCCAGAGAAAGCATCATAGTCTCCCCTGAGAACTTCCAGACTCACATCTGAACACTGCAACTATAATTCTCAGACTGGAAGCTTAGGAAAGCTGGCATTCCAATCCATCCACCAACTCACAAACAGCCTATAAGATCCCTTAGAAGACTAAGAAGACCAGGTGGTCTGTGTCCTCACATATCCCCCGTGGCCACAGGGTCCTCCTTTCACATAAGGCAAACTACCCTAAAGTCCATCCCTTCTCAAGCCACAGAGAATGACTATAAGAAGCAGCCAGGCCTTCCTGCATCTTCCACAGGCTGGTGAGCCTGGCCTCATTCTCCCGAAGACTGCTGGGTAAATGCCCTGGTCAGAAGCCGTGACCTCCTTTACAGACCTCTATTCACAGAAAGGGTTTGCTATCATGTCTCTAAGAACAGCCTGTCTTTGCCTTGAGCTCTACCCTCACCAGGCCTGCCTCCTTCCTTCCTCCTCTCCAGCACCCTACAGCCCTTAGGCCCTGCACCCAGCCCAGCTCCAGCTCACTGCACCCTCCCCTTTCTTAGGTTCCCACCCACGAGTCCAGGCCACTCTTCAATATTGCTGGGCACCTGCTCATTCACAGTGGGCTTTCCAAAGAGATGCTAAATTCCATGAGGAAGGAAGGGCAAGAACCTTTTATTGCTGACTTTCTGAGAATCTTGTAAATTTTTATACCCCAAAACCCTTACCATATGCTAGATACCACAAAACGGAAGGTGAGAAACAAGACGAAGCCAGGCTGGCAACTTTCTGGCATTTCTAAAAAGCGCACAAGACTGAACAATTTACAAGGAAAGCCTTTGGGGAACAATAGGATACCTACTCCGGTGAGAAGAACAGATCCATGTTCAGTATGTGTCTGAAGTATCACTCATGGCTGGTGCTGGGATCCTCAACTTCACAGGCTCAGCACTTGGCAGAGCTTGATATGAATGAAGCAGCTGATGGACAGATAGATAGAATCTGAATATGGTTGAGCTCCATGCAAAAGCCAGAGCAAGACGACTACACTGTGAGCAGTTTAGTTTGCAGGAACCTGTGGTCAAAACAAGGTTACCTGAGATTTTCCAATTTCCCACAGAAATTCAGGACAGCCTGTCAGTGTTCTGGTCCCTCTCCCTGGACCCATAAAACAGGGCAGGCAACATGACAAGATATATAAAGGTCACTTGCCATTTTCTACAGAATTGAGAAGGAAAACACGCAGGCGTGGAAGCGTTCACACACAGTCCCTGAACACTGGGCTGCCCCAGATCCAGCTGCTGTTTTCAGGGAAGGAACCCAGAACTCTGCATTTGGGTTTTGATGACTTTCTCCCTTTTTATTGGACCCAATCCCTCCTGAGGCTGGCCAGCAGGGTGAGCCCTACCTCTGGGTCAATGGTCCTGGGTCCTCTGACCCTTTAGCAAAGATTTTCCTTGGAGGCCAGAGACTCAGGGAAGCATTTTCCTGCTTGAACTTTGTCCTGTGACTAAGCACTAGTAAGTCATGGGAACCAGTTGCAGAGGTTTTTGCTGTGTCACAGAAAGAAAGACACATGGAGGTCCCTCCTGCCAAAGTCAGACCAGTGCTCTGACTCAGCATTAAATTTAGACCTCATGTCCTATGTCTGTGTCGAAAAAGTCCCGACGTATGACAGGTGCTCAGAACCCAGCTGCTGAATGAATAGGTGCTGTGATGCGAAGGGATAGCCCAGGCTCTACACAGAGAAATCTCAATGGGGACTTTCACAGGAGGGCCTGCACAACAGAACAAACACTGTCTTTATAAGGAAACTGACAAGGACTCCAGAGCCTGCCAGCCTCAGAGCAGCTGGTGGACTAAGTGGGCTGTAAACACTCAACACTGGCCTAGTTTGCCCAGCTGTAGCACATAAACACCAACTGCACGGGCTGATAAAGGATTGGATTCGATGCCTGGAAATAAACCTGCAGCACAGCTCAGTGCACTGGAGTGTCCTTGTTACTTGCCCATCCTCATTGTTAAGCCAGGCCCACATCAGGAAAAATCAGCTGGTTTCCAGGCACCCCCAGCCAGGCTGCACCAAATCTGGAAGGCTCTAAGTCTTGTCCTGACCTGTCTACACTGGGCCATGAGGGTCTAGGTGAGTCACTGTATTTTTAGACTAGTTTCTCAACTGTAAAATAAAAACTTAGGCAAAGTAGCCTTTAAGTTCCTTTCCAGATATGGTACTCTTCAATTGCAGGCTGCTTAAGAGAAGGAGTATAAAAACAAGTCTGGCCACAAAAGAAGAAAAAGAGGCGACTTAGAAAAGAGATGGCTGCAACTCTGAAAGGGCTGTCACACTGCTCTGAAAATATTAAACTATGTTAAACAATTACTCATGGAATTAAAGATATAAATTGGGCCAGTGAGATGGCTCAGTGTCTAAGGGCACCTGCTTCCAAGTCTGATGACCTGAGTTCAATCCCTAGGTGCCACAAGATAGATGGAGTGAACCAACTCCTGTAGGTTGTCCTCTTGACCTGCGTGCGCACGCGCGCGCGCACACACACACACACACACACACACACACAATATTTATATTTTATAACATAAAATTATACTTTTTTCCCTTTGTCTTGCTATCACAAACACTCAAAATTGGCTGGACATGTTTCTCTAAACTTGGACAACGTATTGGCAACAATGAAAAGAAAGTCCAGGGTCATCTTAGTCAGTCAGACTTGTCCCATGCAGACAGGTAAACTAAGGGAGAACACCACACCTCTTAAAATATAGACATAACACACCCCAGCTTGGGACAGCCACCCGGGCAGCAAGTGGGAGTTCTGGGTATCATCTCTAATAGTGTGGCTTAGTGCATGTGCACCAGCAGCTCACAGAGGTGGGTAATGCACCAATGGCCCTTTCCTCCTACCATTGATTGTCAAAGGGCACCCTGATGTAGTGGATGGTTTGTTTCTTACCAGAAGAAATAGCTGTATTTGGACTGAGCTTTGGGGAAGGGGAGTAGGACCCAAGATAGCATACTGAGAAAAGGAGACGGTTCCAAAATGGTAGGCAGGGCCCCCTCACCCATGGACCCTTCTTCCCAGCTGCCTTGCTGACAATGCAGTCAATAAGAGGTCTCCTGGGAAAAGCCTGTGCTGCTAAATTTCCCAAGTGTGCCATCATTAAAAAAGGTACAGTCTCTTCCAAGATGGGACTCTTGGTAGGTTAATCAGGCTCTGATGGATGGACTCACACTGAGGTACATTTAGAGACACAAATTTGACCCTATAGGCCATATATATATATATATATATATTTATATATATATATATATATAATGGAGTACATTAAACTGGGCATGGGCAAAAAGGGGAGGTGTGGAGAGAAGAGGGGTCCAAATATTATCAAATTAGATTGTATGACAATCACATAATTTTTTTTAAAGGTACAGGCTCTGCATCACCATTAAATTTCCATGAAAACTCCCATCTGCAAGTTATTACAAAAAAGCAACTGTAAAAAAGCCCTCACATTTTACAAATCTTAAAGTTGAAGTCTTCAGGGGATTGGAGAGATGGCTCAGGGGTTAAGAGCACTTATTGTTTTTGCAGAGGACAGGGTTCAGTTCCCAGCACCCACATAGTGCTGACAACCATTCATAACTCCAGTTCCAGATCTGACACCTTCTGATCTCTGAGAGCACTGCATGATACAGGTGTGCTTTATATGCATGCAGGCAATACATTCATACACATAAAATAAAAAAATAATATTTTTTTTTAAAGTTGGAACCTTCAACATTTAGCTCAAAGACTGCACCCCTGCTGAACACTTCAGCTGTTAAGATCTATCTAAACCAGAAGAAAACAGCCCTTGTCAGCCTGTGGCAAGGATGAGAGCAGGTAGTACAGTGCTAAATTCCCAGGACCAGCACTGACAAAGGGGCAGAACTAGATAGTCTCGAGGGGGCGGTCCAGGCCCTGTTCAATGACAGTCACTGCTCAGGGAGGGGTGGGGGGTTGGGGTGAGGGGAATGCTTTCCAGGCTGTGATGGCTGTGCAGCTTTTTCTGAGGTTTTTTCATGTTCTTCCATATCTTCCAGTTCATCATCCTTCCTGGACCAGAAGCCAAGGGATTCAAAGAAGTGTGGCAGGATCAAGTGGCAGGGATGGAAGAGGGCAAGAACTGAGGACTGGCATCCTGGAGAACCCAGCTATGGCTTGGACTGTGGAGTCCTCCAGGAGAAGGACAAGCAACACAGATGAGTAGGTCTGGAACCTCCAGGACACCAAATATTAGCGGTACATGTATTTGGGATTCCACAAGTTCAGATCATTTCCCCCGTGTTTCCACCACTGGTTATTGTCTGCAGTACTCAACAGAGCAACCACAAGATAAGCTTAGGAAAGCTAGGCCTGATCACCAACAGCACTCCAGCAAGGACCTAGTCTACTCACTTTACCACAAGCCATAATGTTGCCACACATAGTAGTCAAGCCCTTACAATAGTCCTCCTGCTTGTCTCCCCTGGAGAAACAACTTTGGTGCCTTTTGAAAAACCACATGGTATTGAAACAGGTCACTAATCACAGCCCCCATGGGTTGGTTCCACTGCTGTGCCAAGACCAATGCAGAAGCAATCTTAGCTCTCTTGCTCTGGCCGCAGACACTGGGCCTCAAACAGACACAGGGCCCTAGTCAGGCCAATCAGAATCTTCTAGAAGATTTTTCTGCCTGGACTGACTGGTAGGGCTGCCTTTCTTCTCTAGCCAGTGCCAGAGAACATGAAGCCACAGGGTCCCGAGAGCCATTCCAGGTGCATGGAAAAGCTCACAGCATTCAGACTGTAGTTATATGTCACTGAGACATGTGTTCTGAGACATTTAGACGATTCCATCATTATAAGACCATCATGGAGTTTACTTATATAAATGTCACTGGGTAATATAATAGGACTGTTGTCAGACATGTGACCTGTCATTGACTCAATTGTCATTATGCAATATTTGACTATATTCTATATCAATAAATTTCCCTTTTTGCCTAATATAGTTTGAGCTAAGTCTCTGTCACTTGCAATGGAAATAGACCTTCCCTCAATTAGAAACCTCTTCTCAACCATGGCTTTCATGTTCCTCTGCCACTGCTTTTCAAATGATAATACTTTGAAAACCTGTCGGATGCCACCCAAGCCCACCAGGCTTGGAGCTCCAACAAGATAGGAATCAAGACAATAGTCTTGATGTTATTGCGATAAGTTTATTTAAAGATAGATTCCTAACAATCAAGTAAGCATAGGCACAATCACAAAATGAATCCAATGTTGTGAGTTACACAGAGCTTATATAGGAATCAGATCACAAGTATCTAAGAAGTAACCAAGGAATCACTAAGAATACATTACTAACAGAAAGTAACTAAGGACGCAGCACGTAACTGCATCACATCACCATCACCCGATACTCACATGATAGTTACAGATACATAATGTTTACAGTCTCTAGGATACAATTTGTATTGCCCATGATCACTCTTAACAACTACTAAAATTTATGATTTTAATATAAAAACCAAGTAAACAGTGGTAAGAAACTCCGGTGCCTTTAAACTGAAACAATACTCTTTAGTTATGTTTCCAAGGTAGTCAATTAATCAAGAAGGCATAGACTGTCAACTCAACCTCTGAAGCAAAGAGCAGAGAAGCTCTTAAATTAGCAGTCTTCTTTTCTTCTATGCTCAAGTCAAGCATGGCTCCTGACAAAAACCTAAAGAAAAACTATGATACTTGGAACTTTTACTTCTCCTCAGGGAAAAGTGAATGGAACAAGAGCAGCTGGTACCCAAAGGCAGTAGAGACACAGAAGGCTAAAGTCACCTCCATTAAATAATAAATAACTCACACACTGACAATACAACCCACCACACTAGACTCTGGAAGAGCCTGGGAGAGCTTTCCTTTTAAAAAGAGATATCTGGCTGGGCGTGATGGTGCACAGGCAGATCTCTTTGAGTTCAAGGCCAGCCTGGTCTACATAGTTCCAGGACAGCCCGGGCTACAGGGAGACCCTGTCTCAGAAACACAAAAAAAAAGAAAAGAAAAGAAAGAGACATCTAGGAGGACATGGTGGCTTACACTTGTAATATTTGTAATATTAGTATTCAGAAGGCTGAGGCAGGAGGACTGCCATGAGTCTGATTATAGCTTAGGCTATAGAGGAATACCTTGTTTTGAAAAAGACAAAGTCTTCTACAATGCTTAAATTTCAGGCAACATCCAAACCCCTCACTGGACTCAGAGCCACAGTCCTCCAGGTTTCCCCACACCTCTCTTCCATCCAGGGCCAATGCCAGGCATATCTCTACTTGGGCTAGTATATTTTCTACAGTCTGGAAACATACAGTCCTTGTAGTGCCTGCTGGCCTCCTTGGCCCCTCCAAGTTCCCCTTCAGCCCCAGCTCAAGCTCCAGTCCCTCTTCCAACCCTTCCTCCATTTTCTCTGTCTCCATTCTCTTACTGTTGCTGACAGAAAGACGGTCACTCACCAAGAAACTAAAGAGGCACAGGTGGAGAGACAGGACAGGAAAGGACAAGACAGATCAGAGCACACAGGCGAAGAGATTCAGCAGGCAGCCACCCATTTCCGACATCTCTGTTTCCTAAAAGAAGTCTGGCATAAAATGATTAGAGCAGGCCTTAATGGATGTCACATGGATGGCAATTAGAGCCACAAGGCTTGGATGTGAGAATTTCAGAAGGTATATGGCACACAGTGAGCAGAAAGCCTACTTCTGTACCTGTCACTCAACAGATCAGTCTCCTAAGTGTCCTACTCCCCATATAAAGCAGCAAGCTAGATGGACACACTCTGCCTGCCCGCACCCCAGCTTACCCAGTCAAGTACACAGTCAGGCACCTCAACCCTTTCCAAACTCCTCCTGTCCTGTTTGCAGACAGCAAACACCCTGTGCTCCATTTTGCAAATGAAGGCACTAATGCTGAGCCTAAGGGAAGAAGTTGAGGATCTTTGAGAAGTTGGGTGTTATAACCAAATTGCCAAGAAAAATACAAAGGAATGACCAAACTCAACTTGATATAAGAAAAGACATGAGAGACACAAGCCACTTAGTAAAGAGCAGCTCTCACCTCTCACCGTGTTCGGCTTGAACAAGGTGCTCACTTCTTCCCTACAGATCCACGTGTGAACAAGAAAGGTTACTGGATTCCAGAGTTCCCCATGACCAGAAATCTCCAGGGAAAGCCTGGTTAGCTCATAGGAGAAACCACCCCAGACAAGAAATCAGAGCCAGGGGCCTGATGTCTGTCACCTCCTGCCCTGTGACTTCTTCCTGGAACCTGGCACAAGGGCCCTAGAACTCAACTTCAAAAAGCTCCTAAGATACCATTCCCATGACACTGGGGTTGCCACAAATCAGTGAGATGTGAAACTAACACACAGCATGGTGAACAGCAGGGCATCATCAGTCCTAGGACAGGAGCCCCTGTTCCTCACAACCCAACCCTGTGTTTCTCAAATACTCTAGACCTGAACATTGGGGATTATAAATGTCCAGGACCCAACTGAGCCCCTCAGGTTGGCCTGGTTGATACACATGCCCAGGAAATATGAGGCAAGCATCCTTCCCACAGTCTTCCAGTTCCAGGCCCCAAATCATGGGCTGCCAGTTACCTTTTACCTGCAGCACCTCCATCTCCACTGGAGAGGGTATTCTGAAACAGAGACCCACACAAGCTGTCCACAAGAATGTCCTTTGTGGGCAATGGAGCCCCACGCAAAGTAGGAAGGCGGTAACAAAGGAGCCTCCAATTGCCACCCTGGGTCCTGAGAAAGCCAGCTGCTTCCTCTCTTGGGCTCTACAAGGCTTCATAGTGAAGCTGACCAACTAGCAGAGAGGGGAACCTGAACCCACAGTAGAAACCGCTAAGGATGTGGAAGAAGGCAGGATGCAGCACCAGCTCTCCTCACTGTATCCCTTGGAGATAACCCACTGCCCATTCCATCCAAGCAGCTTGGTGATGCATTGAGCTATGCCCCATGGTAAGGGATCCTTGGTAATATATGTGCATATATATATATATATATTGAGCTGGGGGATACCTCAGTGGTGGGACACTTGCCTATTATTCACCAGAGCCTGGATCTGACCCCCAGCAATGCCCTTCCCATCCCCCTAAAAAAGTTAGTAGACCACTACAAAGACATTCATACACACACACACACACACACACACACACAAACAATTTAGTTACACTTCCTCTCCCCAAAAGGTTCCAGATAATGTCTTTCTATATCAAACATTACCTTAATTTCTTTTAATGTATTAAATAAAATGAACTTAACTTCCTTAAAATAGTTTTCTAATGATTTCATGACCTTCTTTGAAGCTCTGAAATGTGGGAAAACGGATCTAAAATCACAGTCCTGGGGATGAATCTGAACCATATGCTGTTCCCCCCTCCCCAGGTCAGAAGTTCCTTAAAGGTCAGCCCAGAGGCCACACCTTCCTCACCCACCATGCACCAAAAGGGATGATACTTAATTAATGGCAACTCATCTACTAGCTTATCCAATCCAGAGATTAAAGCCAGGGCTGATGCACACATAGCTCCCCATAAAGACATCTCGGCTCCCCTGTAACATCTATGCATCATCAGAAGAACTTCTGAAAACAGATCTTTGATAAACTCCTCCAAAAATAAATAGATAGATGCAATTATAAAGGAAAAATGACTCTGATGAAACTTCATCCATCCTTATCCTCAGAGCTGCATCTGACAGCCCCTTGACTAGACACTCCAATCAACTACATTTGTGGGGATGGAATGCAGGTTTGAGGGACAGAGTGCAAAAGCCAGAAGCCCACAAGAAGACAACAGGGCCACCCGTCATACGATCTGTTAAGTGGCAGTTTAGGCCCTCTGTATGTCAGTTTCCTCCAGCTAGATAAAGTGAGGTTGTAGATGACAGCAGCTACCAGAACATCTTATAAAATCACTCCCTTAATACCTGAGGCTTTTAGCAGACACATAAACGGGTCTCCTCAGCCTCTGGCCCACAAGTTGCTAAGGGTGGGTTTTCAGCTCTCTGGGTTCACCTTCCTTTTACTTACCCACGTGTCTTTATTGTTTTTGTGGTGTGTATTGATTCACTTAGAACAAGGACAAGACCTGGACAAGACACACTTGTTGTTTCCTGGATCGTATTCAATAAAACAATAGTAATTCAAAACTCCTGGCACTCACTCCTTTCTGAGCTTTTTAACCCCTCCAAGCCACAGTTTTCTCTCTGGCAAAGCGGGAATAATAGACAATTCACATGCTGTTAATGGCGATTAAAGATCACAAGGTAGATAGAGTTCCTGCCACAAAAGGCACAATAAATGCTAGACGTCCTCCTTCCTCAGTCCTATGCCTCTTCCTCCTCTAAGAGGTTGGCTTCCACACTCCCCAACTCTGCCAGGGCAAGCCTACCACCAGTGCCAGTCACCAACTCCCAGCGGTACCCTTCCCCCTCCACACACTTACAAAGCAGTCACTTCCAAGAGCAAGAACACACTGGTTTGAAAGAGCACCACTCACAGGAACCAGCCACCAGCATTCCTTCACCCGGACCTCGGTGCTCTCAGTGAGGGAACTGAGCCCCAGTAACCACTGCTAGGATTTTCCCATGCTGCAACGCAACTTCCTCAACTTTTCCTGGCACACAATTTCCGAAGAAACCTGGAGAAGGCACTGTGCCTAATCTACAGCAAGTCTGGTCGAGCTAAGAGACTGAGCTCTCGGGGCAGAGAGAAGGGAACTGACACAGTCACAAAGGGAAAAGGCAGGAGTGGTCCAGAAACCCAGTGGCAGGGACCAAAACATAGGAGGTTCTGCTCTTGGCCTAGGTCCCCCTCTTGCTGATTGCACCTGCTGGCTGAAAGCTAGCACTGGCTCCGTAAGAAAGAGCAGTGAAGAGCCTTAGGAAGGGGGCTGACTAACATCCCTAGGAGGTGTCCCCCAACCTCCACCCCACTCCAGACCTAGTGGCCTCCGGGGGACCCTGCGACCAATGGCACCCCGGAAAGGGGAGGCAAGGTATTGGGGAGGGGCGGTCATTGTTCCCCGCTACAAGCGAGGCAGGAGCTGTGGATTCGGGGTCCAGGAATCGCCCCCTCCCCGGATGGGCTAAGGAGGGAAGGGCCAGCCGCAGCCATCTCCAGGTAGAGCAATGGCCCCGGCGGGGTTCCCGCCCCCCCCACCTCAGTGACCTGTGGAGAGGAGGGGTGCTGGCCGGCTGGAGAGGCCGCATGGCGGTCTGCACTCACCTCGCCCTTGGCGGGCAAGTAGCGGCCTGACGCCTTTCAGGTAGGGAATGGGCAGCAGGTGAGGCTGCGTCTTCTCCAGCGCTGTGCCACCCAAGTCCTGGAAGTGGTCCGGCTCCTTAGCCAGGAGCAGCTTCAGCAGCAGCAGCTCCGCCTTGGCGCCTCCCGCCTCCTTGTCCAGCTGCCTCCGCTCGCCTGGACGTCACACTCCCGCGGCCTCCAGCAGCCCGAACACCGCCTCCACCTCGGTCACCGCCTGGGCCAGGCTCTTTTGACACTGGGCGAGTAGCTTCCGGCGCTGCAGCTCCATGCTGGCGGGCCGCCTGTCCCCACCGGACGGCGCCCGGGCTCCCCCAGGCTACTGGGCAGAGTCGGGCGGCAGCCAAGGCGGCGGGGCCCACGGTCCGGGACCAGCGCCAGGGGCCGGGGCCCGCGGGGCAGCGCTCAGCTGCCGCCTCCTGGCCTGCGGGGCACAGACTGTTGGCAGCGGAGTTACTCGGACGGAAGTCAAGTGCAGGATAGATCAGTGCGGTTGGAAGCTTTCAGCAGAGCGTCCCAGGAGACTAGGCCGTGCAGTCCGGTGGGTCCAGGGCAAACACTACTCCTCCACCAGGGGCGGTTGTGTGTCTCTGATGTTTACAGGGAATGAGATTTAGGAAGTCCGTGGGTTTAACAGATCCGGTATTGCGCATGCGCGAGCCATGGAGGGCGTGCCTGTGTCAACAAGAGTTGCCTAGCAACAGCCAGATCTAGCAACAGCCAGATCCCTGGCACTTGACAGTTCCGCTTGGTTGGCTTCCTTTCAAAACCACTTCCTCCTGCTCCTTTGGAGGGTGTTCCACCTTCCAGGGGGTCTTTTCAACGGGACCCGGGAGGCCCGTGTCCTCCACCATGAAGAGGATCTTGGGCTTCCGGACTCAAAGTCTGCTATCCTTCCGGGGCCCTGGGCATCAGTCGGAGAGTGTTCAGAGCACCACTCTGCCCAGAAGGCCCAAAGACTACACAGCCTTCAGAAAGATCCACAAGGCTGCAAGCCAGGGTGACGCTGCCGAGGTGCAGCGCAGACTCATCCTAGGCAAAGATGGCAAGAATGACAGAGACAGGAAGGACCAGGTACCTGGGGCTGGGAGTAAGGGACAAGGGGCAGGGGGCGGGGGCACCGGAGAGGCACAGCGTTGAGGATGGTGTCAGTTTTCTGGAATATTCAAGAACAAGGGCCAGAGAAGAAGAGCTGGAAGGACTAGAGTGGAGGGCCTAGGGATGGGGCGGGCCCAGCATTTTTGAGTACAGGTTCTCTGTATCCTCAGCCAGCCTAGAGCCCACTGTTTCTCCAGGTTATGCCTTCTGCTTCCTGGGATCCCTGACCTGTGAGACTCTCCTGGTTCCCACTGTCTTGACAGTGTCCCCTGCCTTGGGCACTCCATTTTAGTTTAAGATTTGGGACACAAAATGTGGAAACTACAAGACCACAAGTGTCAGGTGGACTCTTTATGGACACTTCTGGGCTTGCTCATAAGGCAATTTATCCTGGTGCTTGGGAACACAATCTCTAATATCTCTCTGCCTGAGAATGCTCCTACTGGTCTTTTCCCAGATACTTCAAGTTTACACAGCCTTATGTCACATCCGTAATGGCACTTTGCTTTGTGTTGTGAAAATGGTGTACAGGTTTTGCTTCAGAAATTGGCATGAATGGCAGAGCTAACTGAATGTCTTTTTTCCAGGGTAAGATGTGTAGGTCAGCATGTGGTGAGTCCAAACTGCTCCACTTCACTCTTGACACTGGACATTGTTTCATCTAGTTATTAATATGCAGCAATAGCCACACTATCTTCATCTTTTTTGGTGTTTATGAACTTATATAATTTCATTTCAATTGTTAAATCTTTGTCAGTGGGGCGAGTCATTTAGTGACAGTCCAACTTTGAATCTTTTTCTTTTTAGCCATCAGCTAGTCAGCTAAGTCTGTACCTTTAATAGGAGACGTTAGGATAATTTCCAGTTATACTTATTATTGAGGGGGCTTGCTAAATCTTGCCATTTTGGGGGGGATTTTATATATATACTTGGTTTATTATGTGTTTTATTTCTTCTCTATTCATATCAGCAGATTTTTGGTTTATTGCACAGTACATGACTTTCATTCGCTGTTATTTTTGTTCATCTCTTCATGTTCAGAACAGCCACATCTATGCACTTGTCGTTAAAATACTCTGCTTTTCTTGTGTCTGTTCTCATTTTCTTCATGTATTTTCTGTATTGGTGGCTTGGAGCCTTGGGCTTGCTTAGTGTTTGTCTGGCATTTTCCTTACTGTTTCACCTACTGTAAAACATTAGTTGTTTTCCTTGTCGCTGCAATCTTGATTGGCAGGTATTTATATTCAGGCCTTGAAATATATCATGTTTTCCTGAATACTACCATTTTTGCTGAGGGATTTGATGTCACTATGATAGGCTTGCTTCTGCAAGAGAAATAAAATATTTGACTCATGGCTATTAGCATTTTGTGCTTTGGCATTTCTACTTTCTTGACTGTAATGTTTTGTAGAGATGTTTTCCCTGATTATATCTCTACATCATCTGTAGTCCTTCACAAAACCGTGCTCACTGTTAGAGCGAAATAAGAAGGAATTGCAATAAGGAAACTGAAGAAAATCAAGGGAGAAAATCAAGACTCTAGTTTAAATAAAAGCAGCAAAAAAGCAGAAGACAGGATCAGAATTGTAGCAAGAAGTAAACAAATATCAAAGTTAAAAACAACAGCACAATAAAGAAATAAACAATAAGCAAAGTTATATAGATGTAATAAGAATAAAAAGAACACCGTAGATGCTTTTAAATATAGGTGGTACAGTATGAAAAAAGGAAACAGAAGGGCGAAGAGATGCCTAAGGATAAGATGATGGAGAACTTCCTTCTGAGTTCTGTCATAATGGGATGTGCCTAGTGGAAGCAGTGGGAAGTCACAGTAGTGGACACTTCTGCTTCACACAGGTCAAAGTGGTGGAGAGTCATGTGGTCCAAGGGTCAGTTCATTAGTGATTGGATCACTTACAGACGTCCTGTCTTCCCCTGAGCAGCCACTAAGTAGCACTGTTATTTTTCAGCCATTGGGCTTGGCATCTTGTTGTTCCCTCCAGACACTCTTCAAATTTGTGTACCCTGTAGTGCCTAATTTCTAACACAAGGAGATATTGCCTGGCTGTGTTGAGCTACATTGAAGGCAGCTAGAACACACAGATGTGCCACTGAAGTACCTGTCTCAGTGCTTTGCAGTCTTGCTCAGTATTAAACACCCTGCAGGAAAGCAGAGGATATTGGGAATGTCTACTAGATACACTTAGAATTCTCAGTGCTGCGAGTAGAAAACCACACAGCTGAGTGGGAGTTGAATTGTGGGTCAACTCCTGACTCTGGCTCATGTTTATTAGATTTGGCAGGCCTTCCACTCCTCCCTGAAAGGGACAGGACCACCAACATTAGAGCTGTTCACAACTCAAGCCTCTTGACACCTGAGTTTCTCAGTGTTTCAGCATCCGATCCTCTTCTTTTTCATGAGGACCTAGTGCCACTGTTCCTCCACATGCACTGTATCAAGTTGTTCCCAACCAACTTGACTTGCTATTTCCCCCTCTTTTGGGCACCCACACCTCTTCGTTCTGAAGGAGTAGGGACTCTGTTGAGATGGAGCCTGAGTATACCCACGGGAGATGTGGGAGGAGTCCAGTCAGATTCCTTCAATGCAATGGATCAGAGGAGCTGATTAATAGTGTCCTTTTGTCTAATTAGTGAAAATTAATTTCAAGGCAATAATGTTTACCATCATGAATAATTGTATATTTATTGTATAGCCCTTTATAAATTCTGAGAAAGTCCTCTCACTTTTCACAGAGCTATTTTGCATTATGCTTGTGCACATGGCCATCCTGATGCCGTGACAACTCCTAATAGATCGTAAGTGTGACATTGATCTCTGTGACAGTGACAGCAGCACACCACTGATCAAGGTAAATAGTAGCCAACAATTTCAGCACAAGATGGATTTGATGCAAATGCTGAGAATAAATCTGATTTTAGTGTATTCCCTGTATTTCTAAAGTTCTCAATCCATGTCTTGATATAATACCTACAGTCATCACAATATGGGCATGAAGAATACATGGCCATTTTATTAGAACGTGGTGCTGTTCCAAATGCCATGGAGAACCAAGAAAATACAGCTCTGCACTATGCTCTTTGCAGTGAAAACATCTCAATGGCATTCAAACTACTGGCGCACCAAGCCAGCATCAATATAAAGAACAAGGTAGGAATCACACAACTTTGGTTCCAAAATATTTGAACGCGATTGACTGTACAGTGACATATGTGGTTCCTTTTTACATATGCAGAATCTGGAACTCCCTGTGAGTGAAAACATTATTGAAGATTTCCCTTTAAATATTGATTTGTATTTACTTTTATTTATTATTATTGTGCTTGTATATGGTATGGGGGAAAGCATGCTACAGTGCTAGTGTCGAGGTCAGAGGACAGCATTGTGGAGTTATTTCTGTCTTCCTACCTTTACCTGGGTTTCAGTATTGACCTCTGGTGGTCAGACTTGCATGGCAAGTATTTAGCCCCTGAGTTAGTCATATCAGTGACCCCTAGATATTGTTACATTTGAGGAAACAAATAGACATTGCTTTCTTCTATTAATTTGTGACAAATATTAGAGACAACATCGAATTTGTGAAAGGTGAAACAAATTTTTTTTACTAATTTTTAAATTACTGTCAAAAATATAGGAAAGTAAAAATTGACTCAAAGATTGGCTAAATCTTGAAATCCAAAGAAAACAAACACATTTTATATAAACAGAAAAGTTGTCACTCTTGAAAATTTATATCAAAATGATTTAAATCCCAGAGAAGGGGCTGAAGCAGAAAAAATGGAAAAAGGGACATGGTTGTGAACATGCAGAACATCGTGGAAATCAGAGACAGGAAGCAAACCAACATGAACAGCTTATCTTTCCTACTTCTGTGTATCAGCGTGCTAATTTTCAGTTGGGGGTTAATCTTATAAATATTTGTTCATTTTTATTTTATGTCTATGAATAATTTTATTGCAGGTAAATATATACACCACTTGTATTCCTGGTAACCCCAAAGACCAGAAGAGTTCTTGAATCCCCTAGAACTGGAAGTACAGATGGGCTTGAGCCACCATGTGGGTTACCTAGGTCCTATGCAAGAAAGGCCAGTGCTCTTAACTGCTGAGCATTCTCTCCAGCATCAGGTAGTAGCTCTCAGTTTGAGAAACATATGTAGAGATCAATTTTGCATGCATTCCAAAGAGACCAGGTTGAAGATCACTAGATGGTGTTTATAATGAAAACCACAGGAAAGTGTTGGAGAGATGAATAAACAGGTGAAGTGCTTGGGGCTGAAGAGATGGCTCAGTGTTTGAGAGCCATTGACTGCTCTTCCAGTACACACATGGTGACTGACAGCCTTCTGGAACTCCAGTTCCATGGGATCTGTCCTCCTTTTCTGACTTCAGTAGTCACTGCATGATGTGTGTGCACTTACATGCAAGAAGGTAAAACACTCATACACATAAAAGTATATTCATCAAAAAATAAAAGAGGGTAAAAGAGATTGATGTGCAAATCTGACGACATGATGTAGATCCCTAGACATAAAAGCCAGATATGGTGGCATGTATCTGTAACTCCTGTAGTCCTACAAAATGTTGGGAAGCAGAGAAAGAAGAACTGGCTGGAAGTTTGGGATGCAGGTAGCTTGTATTACATTCCTCCACAGTGGCAGAAACAGAAAGAGAGACCCTGCTTCAGCAAGGGAGAAAGTGAGCAGTGACTTCTCAAATTTGTCCTCTGACTAGCACATGTACACTGTGGCAGGTACACTCACACACACTCATACACACTTGCAAAAAAGAGTACATATTAAATAATGCACTGACATATTGTTCCTTTGTGGTATACACAACCACTTAGGGAAGACTTTAATTTTTTTCTCTCGTGTCTACACTGTCTTTCTGAGAGGTAGAAGATATTTTACCTTTTCTGTGATTAATCAAGTTTCACATTTAATTCCTTGCATCCCATTCTGCTCCACTCAATGAACTTAAATGGACTGTCTGTCTCCTCAAAATGTGCATACAATGAAGAGAGTTATCCATGTGAATGAGAACTAGCTCTAATGCCATGCTTTTGGTGTCTGCAGTGTTTATCTTGAAATTGTTCCGCATAATCACCTTGGGAGAGCTTTGCAAATGTACACAGTTTGATTCAGCAATTCTGAAAATGCATGGGCTTTAGTGCCATGCCCAGTTTTGTAACATTTCTCAAAGAGATGAATGTAGAATATTTGTGCTAGGCATGGTACATCTGGGTCCAGTGGGAATATAGATGAATGAATCTTGCTCTAGAGATGCAATTTAATTCATCACTCAAGGAAAATATTGAAAACTTTACTACTATGTTTGAATATTTGGGACAAATAGAGAAAAAAGATACTTGGTTTAGATGGAGCAGTCACATGACATCAAAATCCCATGGTAAATATTTGGATAAAAGCAGAGTTTGTGGAAACATTTCATGCCTGAAGTGCATGTTTATGAGGGCTGTGGGTCATGGGCAGCGCTAGAGAAGGTAGAGTCTTTTCACATGCAAAGAGCTCCATGTGTGAAAGCACTGGGGTGAGAAGGAAGAGGCTGCAGTTCTGATAATCTACAGTGTGTGCTGACATCCTATGAGGCTTTGATCAGATCCTCATCTCTTTGAAAAGATGGCATTCTGAGTGAAAATTTGGTTTTTCCCACAGAAGGGCTGTTCTCCACATACTCTGGCTCTAATCAAAGGCAACCAGGAGATGATACAATGTTTATTCAGCAAAGGAGCAAGCATATGTGCAGTTGAACAACCAGACAGGTATTGTGGTAAATTATTCTGTTTTTAAATGATAGTGGTATTCAAGAATAGTTTCAACTGTTCAAGTGACATTCATCACATTGGTTGGAGGAAGAAATGGGCATACTTATTAGCATCATGAGAACATGAACATATACTATCAATTAGATATAAAAATAGTTATCCAGGCTGGAGAGGTAGTTCAGCCTGTGGCAGAGGACCCAGATTCAATTCCCAGCACCCATGTGGCTGCTAATAACCTGTAACAACAGTTCCAGGGGATCCAATGCCCTCTTCTGACCTCTGTGGGCATTACATGACATGGGTACATGCAGGGACATGGCGTCCTGACCTCCGCCTCCCCCTTGTAAGAGCTTGGGTATCTGTGGTGTTTGCTGGATTTGTTTATCACAAGGACTTTCTCCTGATTCTGAGAAAAGGTACACCTGACCCAAAAACTAGGCTTACAGTCAGGTGATCCCAATTATCATGTGTCCTGACTCCACCTCCTATACTGAAGAGTATAAAAACCCTTGTCTCAAACAATAAAGAGTCAGTCAAAGTCCTTCCTCCCACTCTCTGATGGTGTGATAGTTTGTTCAATCCTGACACCCTCTGCCCAGAATACTCGGAGCTTGATGTGCTGGCGCAGCAAGTGGAGGTCCCACCGAGGTCTGAGGAAAGGAGGTAAGTTGAACTATATCATCAGATTAAAAGAGTCTTGGAGGAACAAGGAATGGCTGTCAAAAGCAAGACTATTGAACGGTTTGTTCGCACCATCTCTGAAGCTAGTCCTTGATTTTTTGACTGGGGGAGGCTTAAATTTACTTGATTGGGAACAGGTTAGGAGGAACTGCCAGAAAAAATTAGAAAAGGAGGGTAGTGAGCACTTTCCGATTGCTACGTTTTCCTTGTGGCATCTGGTTCGTGATGCATTGCTTTCGGATAAAGTGAAAGTAAGAACAGAACTTGAGGCAGCTCGGGAAGTCCTTGATGAGCTTCAAGAGGAAGAAACTAGATTGTCTTTAGCTTCGACTGAAGAGGAAGAAGCTCGAGCTCCCCTTAGTGCTTGCTTAAAACCTCTTCCCTCTTTAAAAGGGGAGGATTCAGACACAGAGACTGAGGGAGAATCTAGTGAGGATGAAGAACAAAAGTTATGTCAGGAAATTAAAGCATTAAAGAAAAAGTTAAAATCTCTTAAAACCACGGAAAGCTTGGTTCCATCAGCACCACCTATGTTTAATGAATGGCCAGTGTATTCTGAGATTGAAGGTGAAGAGAAATTAAGGGGCGGTTTCAAATTTTGCTGTAATCATTTAGTTGCCCCTGTGGTGGAAGTTCCTAATCCTCAACAGCAAGGTCAGGCACTTAGACAACATTACCCTCTCCATTTCAAAGATCTTAAAGCCTTAAAAGAGGCTATCTCCACTTATGGGGTACAAGCAGCTTTCACAATGACCATGGTAGAGTTCTACCAGACACAATACTTAACACCCGGTGATTGGCAGAAGTTGTGTAGAGCAGTATTGTCAGGAGGTGATTATCTATTATGGAGAGGAGAGTTCCAAGAGCAGGCTCTACAGGTGACCCACCTTAATGCTCAGGCCGGATTGGCTCAAAGAGATTTAGATATGCTAACGGGAGCAGGAGTCAGATTCATCCCGGAGTTATAGACTCAGACTATGAAGGAGAATTAAAAGTGATGATCTCTACAAAACATGGGGTTACAATCATTTCACAAGGAGAGAGGATTGCGCAACTAATACTAATTCCCCAATTTCTCATTAACAATAGATGCATGAGAAGATCTAGAGGAAATGGTGGGTTCGGCAGTACAGGACCAGGAGTGTTTTGGGTTTCTTCCATGTCAAATAGACCTACTTTAGAGTTGAATATAGAAGGGAAAAATTTTATTGGTATATTGGACACAGGAGCTGACGTGTCAGTAATGTCCCTTGATTCTTGGCCTGCATCCTGGGCCTTGGAGCAGGGAAGGGCACAACTCCAAGGTATTGGCTGTGCACTACCGAGCAAAAGCCTTAAAATTTTAAAATGGAAGGATGCCGAGGGCAATAAAGGATACTTTCAACCCTATGTTTTACAGGGACTCCCTGTAAACTTATGGGGCAGGGATTTATTAAATGAAATGGGAGTAGTTCTTACCACACAAAGTCAGGCTAAAAAGGAAAACAACCCAGAATATAAGATAATGAGAAATCTTGGTAGGAGTAAAAGTCGTGGACTTGGAATAAACAAAAAGGGGAGAGTTAACCCTGTATCTCCAGAGGAATAGATTGTTAGATATCCTGGAAATCAATGAGATTTGGGCCTTTTTTAATACAGGTCACTGTTCCTCCACCTGCAGCTATTCCCATCCAACGGAAATCTAATGATCCTGTTTGGGTTGAACAGTGGACCTTAACCAAAGAAAAATTGCAGGCAGCACATGCCCTAGTGGAGGAACAGCGGCTTGCTGGACATGTTGTTCCTTCCACCTCCCCATGGAACACACCTATATTTGTTATAAAAAAGAAGTCAGGAAAATGGAGATTATTACAAGACCTGAGAGCCATTAATGCCACTATGCAGCCAATGGGTCCATTACAGCAGGGCTTGCCCTCTCCGGTCGGAATTCCTAAAAATTGGCATCTCATAGTAATAGATCTAAAAGATTGCTTCTTTACTATTCCATTACATCCGAATGACCATTGTCGATTTGCCTTTAGCATTCCTTCTATTAATTTCATGGAACCTGCCTTAAGATTTCAATGGGTGGTCCTCCCCCAGGGCATGGCTAATAGTCCAACTATCTGCCAATCCTATGTTGCTGTAGCCCTGGACCCTGTTAGAAGAAAATTCCCTGATATGTATATTGTACATTATATGGATGATATTCTTCTTGCAGCAGAAACTCCTACTAAACTTTATGAGGGATTCAGACATCTACAGGTAGCTCTACAAAAGGCAGGATTGCATATAGCCCCTGATAAGGTTCAGACAATGCCACCTTATAATTATTTAGGACATGTAATTAACAGTTCTGGCATTAGGCCTCAAAAATTACAACTCAGTGTCTCCTCATTGCATACTCTCAATGATTGGCAAAAATTCTTGGGTGATGTGCAATGGATTAGACCTAGCCTTAAGATACTTTCTGGAACTTTAAAACCCCTCTATAATATGTTAATTGGTGATCCCGATCCTACCTCCCCCCAGGTTGTAACTAAGGAGGCACAACAGGCTTTGTTGCTATTACAAAAACACTT
>NW_008333367.1:0-3066 GCF_000622305.1 Nannospalax galili | reverse complement strand
AAGTACAGAGTGAAGAGGAGATAGAGAAAGAACTAAGCAAGCAGGTAGGAGATAGAGACAGAACCAAGCAGACAGGAGACAAATTAAATCCCCGCTCCACAGGCATGGATGCAGGATCATGAGTCCGGGCAGGAAAGCACAGTGGACGAGGAAGAGAGAGAGATGAGGAAAGGGGGTTTCTTATTGGTCACTCAAAACGAGAATGAGGAGAACCAGGCACCAAAAGAAAGCATCCTTTTTGTGTGTGTGGGCTCAATTTTTTTTTTTTTTTTTCCCGCTCCACAGGCATGGATGCAGGATCATGAGTCCGGGCAGGAAAGCACAGTGGACGAGGAAGAGAGAGAGATGAGGAAAGGGGGTTTCTTATTGGTCACTCAAAACGAGAATGAGGAGAACCAGGCACCAAAAGAAAGCATCCTTTTTGTGTGTGTGGGCTCAATTTTTTTTTTTTTTTTTAGTTATTTCCAAGTCTCAGAAGGCGGTGTCCCACAATTAGATCATCAGGGAGAGGAAAGGTGAGATGTGGGAGCATACCTGAAAGCCAAATTAGTGGCATTGGAGAAGTCCAAGTGGGTCCCTTGAAGTAAGAACTGGGTTTTGGCACCATCTGATAGGTAAAGTAGGCCATGGATGAATCGGTTGATCAGGAGAAAGCACCAGGACACAGATAAAACTCCATCAGAATACAGTGTATTATCAAAGGAACACATGGGACAGATTCCCTTCCAGGCAGGGAAAATGTCTGCCTGGGTCGTGAGCTGGGGTCTTTTTAAAGGGGGAGGCTTCTGCTTCCTGCAGAAGGCAGGAAGATTGTGTGTGTGTGTGTGTGTGTGTGTGTGTGTGTGTGTGTGTGTGTGTGTGTTTGAACGTTGTCAGGGGAGGTGGGAGAGTGGGACTGTTAAAAACCTTCCCTCTTTACAGATCGTAGGGGAAGCCTGCTGTGTTGGCAAACAGTGGAAAAAAGTCTGCTTCTCTTGACTTCAAAGAACAGGGTGCTTATCAACTCCATTCCCTTTTCTTGGGAGCTTGAGAAGTCCAGTCCGTTAGGCCATGTTGGAGATGGGGAGGGCTGCTGTGGTTTGAAACCCTAACAGGTATGATGTACCACATTCTCTTACACTGTATATATTGTCCAGTTGTGTGTTTCTATGTTCATGGCTGTCTACTTCAACAAGAAGCTTCTCTGATGAAGGTTGAGAGTTGTGCTAAACTATGATTATAGCAGTAAATCATTAGAATTCTTTTAAAATATTTTATTATGTTTATGTGTATGAGTGTATTGTCTGCGTGTATGTAAGTACACCCATTTCATGCAATGCCTGCAGAGGTCAGAGGGGGCTTTGGATTTACCTGGAACTGAGTTTTGGACAGTTGTTGGCTGCTGTGTGGGGTACTGGGAATCAAATAGTTCCTCTGCAAGAGGAACTAGTGCTTTTAACTGCTCAGTCATCTCTTCAGCTCAAGAATTCTTTTCAATATTGTGTACACGTAGTAGAATATTAGTAGCAGGTTCTTTTGTGGGGCCCATGACCTACATAACCACAGGATCTCACCCTTGATAATGGTGCCATGGTCTAGACTCCATCTCACGGACTGGAGATTAACTTCAATCAGGGAGTGGTTGGTTACTCCCATAAGTTTTCTGACAGTTTATGGAGGGGAGGGAGTATGTGGGCACGAATTCCCACCCCTAGCTGGACAGCTGTTGGCATTTTAGAGCTACAGGGAAAGGAAGAGCCAGTTTTCTTTAAGTGTATGACAGGTGGTATACTGACCTTAATCCACTGCTGCTTCCACACGCAAAAGTATTTGGGCAATGCTTACTGGACAGTCGGACTAAAAAACAATAGAATTCAAGTTTGGATGGGAAGTGAGGTGTGGGAAGATTTGAGAGGAGGTAGTGAAGAGTGGAATATAATGAAAATACAGGACATACACTACATAGTGTTCTCAAAGAAGTAATAAAAGTTTTAAAATTTTACTTATTTTTTTTTTATTAGAAGTATTCACTTTTTTTTTGTTGCCTTTTTGAGACGGGGTCTCCCTGTAGCCCCAGCTGGCCTGGAACTCACTTTGTAGACCAGGGTGGCCTCGAACTCACATAGATCCTCTTGCCTCTGCCTCGCGAGTGCTGGGATTACAGGCGTGTGGCACTACGCCTGGCTAGTGTTCACTTTTTAAAATTTTATTTATTCTTGAGAATTTCATACATGAGTCTCTTACTGCATTATTTCCATCTCTCTCAGTCTCCCACCAAGTCATCCCATATCTGCAATTGCCTCTCAATTTTCTTTCCTCCACTTTAATTATTATTGTTACGTGTACACATATATGTTTGTAAATAAACACACATACACACACATATTATAAAGTCTACTGAGTCCTTTTAGTGGTGATCCTGTTTTTAAGGCTGCCCATTTGTGGTTAGATAACCTCTCAGGGAGGTTGTTCTTGGAGAAAACTGATTTTCTCTTGTCTTATTGATTGCATCCATCGATTGCCTGTAGCTCTTAATTATGAAGTGGGACCCCATGACATTCCATTCACCTTACTGTGCCAACTGGTTTCTTCATATGCAGATCCTCTTATCTCTTTAGACAACCATACTGTATTTCACTGGTGCAGATTCTTTATCACATCTTTAACTAGCAGCAGATGTCTCATCCCTCTGGCTCCTACGTTCTCTCTCTCTCTCTCTCTCTCTCTCTCTCTCTCTCTCTTTCGGTATGCATTTTCTTGTGTGTGTACACTTGAATATGGACACACCATGCGTGCCGTTGTGTGTGGAGTTCAGAATTTAAATATTTGATTTTTCTCCTTCGATGATATTTCAATGAAACAGGGTCTCTGTTGTGTCTACTAGTGTACTGCAAACTGCAGGCTAGCTGGCCTGTACGTTTCCAGCCTGTTCTGTCTTCATCACCTATCTCTCCATAGAAGTGCTTGGAATGATCGATGCACAGCACCACATACAGCTTTTTTCCCACATGGATTTTAAAGGTCAAAATAAAGTAAATGTAAAGTATATTGGCTTTCTTAACACATTTACAAATACAAGGGAACTGA
>NW_008333366.1:4933-8655 GCF_000622305.1 Nannospalax galili | reverse complement strand
GCTTCTGTATCTAAGTGCTTGTTTGTGTATAAACATCCCGAGTTCCAAAATTGTGATTAATACAGTGAAAATGAATAAACAGGAGCATTTTCTGTTAAAATCTGTTTCCTACGATTTGTATGCAAAAGAGTATTGACATCAGTGTCAGTCTCTTTGCTCTAGAAACATATGTGTTGCTTCTGTATCTAAGTGCTTGTTTGTGTATAAACATCCCGAGTTCCAAAATTGTGATTAATACAGTGAAAATGAATAAAGAGGAGCATTTTTTGTTAAAACCTGTTTCCTACGATTTGTATGCAAAAGAGTATTGCCATCAGTTTCAGTCACTGTGCTTTAGAATACTGTGTCGCTTGTGTATATAAGTGCTTGCTTTCTGGAGAAAGAACAGTCGTTCTAACAATGTGTTTGGTACAGTGAAAACGAGTGAATAGAAACATTTTGTTTTTAAAACCCGTTTCCTATGAATGGTATGCAAAATAGTATTGCCATCAGTGTCAGTCTCTTTGCTCTAGAAACATATGTGTTGCTTTTGTCTCAAAGTGCGCGTTTCATGTAGAAACATTCATAGGTCTAACAATGTGTTTACTACAGTGAAAAAGAATGAACAGAAGCATTTTGTGTTAAAACACGTTTCCTAAGAATTGTATGCAAAAGAGTATGGCTATCAGTGTCAGTGTCTTTGCTTTAAAAAGATATGTGTATCTAAGTGCTTGTTTCTTGCAGAAACATCTGTAGTTCTAACAATCTGTTTACTACAGTGAAAACGAATGAACAGAAACATTCTGTGTTAAAACCCGTTTCCTACGAATTGTCCGCAAAACAGTATTGCCATCAGTGTCAGTCTCTTTGCTTTACAAAAATATGTATCGCTTTTGTACATAAGGGTTGCTTTCTGTAAAAATTACCATGTTTCTAACAATGTGTTTATAACAGTGAAAACGAATGAAAAGAAGCATTACGTGTTAAAACCCGTTTCCTACGAATTGTATGCAAAAGTGTATTGGCATCACTGACAGTGTCTTTGTTCTATAAACATACGTGTTCCTTGTGTATGTAAGTGCTTCTTTTGTGTGGAAACATCCGTAGTTCTAACAATGTGTTTGCTACAGTGAAAACGAATGAACAGAAGCATTTTGTTTTTAAAACCCGTTTCCTACGAATGGTATGCAAAATAGTAGTATTGCTATCATTGTCAGTCTCTTTCCAATAGAAACATGTGTGTTGCTTGTGTATGTAAGTGCTCCTTTCGTGTAGAAATATCCGTAGTTCAAACAATGTGTTTACTACAGTGAAAAAGAATGAACAGAAGCATTTTGTGTTAAAACGTATTTCCTACGAATTGTATGCAAAGAGTATTGCCATCAGTGTCTGATTCTTTTCTTCAGAAAAAATGTGTGTTGCTTGTGGATCTAAGAGCTTGCTTTCTGTAGAAAGAACAGTAGTTCTAACAATGTGTTTATAACAGTTAAAACGGATGAACATAAACATTTTCTGTTAAACACGGTTTCCTACGAATTGTATGCCAAAGAGTATTGCCATCACTGTCAGTCTCTTTGTTCTAGAAATATATGTGTTGCTTGTGTATCTAAGTGCTTGCTTTTGGTAGAAAGAACAGCAGTTCTAACTATGTGTTTATAATACTGAAAACGAATGAACAGGAGCATTTTGTGTTAGAACCTGTTTCGTACGAATTGTATGCAAAAGAGTATTGCCGTCACTGTCAGTCTCTTTGCTCTAGAAACATTTGTGCTGCTTCTGTGTCTAACTGCTTATTTCGTGTAGAAATGTCCACAGTTCTAACATTTCACTACAGTGAAAACGAATGAACAGAAGCGTTTTCTGTTAAAACCCGTTTTCTAGAAACTGCATGCAAAAGAGTATTGCCTCCAGTGTTAGTCTCTTTCTGCTTTAGAAATATATGTGTCGCTTGAGTACCTAAGTGCTTGCTTTCTGTAGAAAGAACAGTGGTTCTTGAATGTGTTTAAAGGAGTGAAAACGAATGAACAGAAGCGTTTTCTGTTAAAACCCGTTTTCTAGAAACTGCATGCAAAAGAGTATTGCCACCAGTGTTAGTCTCTTTCTGCTTTAGAAATATATGTGTCGCTTGAGTACCTAAGTGCTTGCTTTCTGTAGAAAGAACAGTGGTTCTTGAATGTGTTTAAAGGAGTGAAAACGAATGAACAGAAGCGTTTTCTGTTAAAACCCGTTTTCTAGAAACTGCATGCAAAAGAGTATTACTATCAGTGTCAGTGTCTTTGCTTAAGAAAGATATGTGTTGCTTGTGTATCTAAGTGCTTGTTTCATGTAGAAACATTCATAGGTCTAACAATGTGTTTATAACACTGAAAACGAATGAACAGAACCATTTTGGGTTAAAACCCCTTTCCTTCGAATTGTATGCAAAAGAGTATTGCCATCAGTGTCAGACTCTTTGCTCTAGAAGCATATGTGTTTCTTGTGTATCTAAGTGCTTGTTTCATGTAGAAACATCGGTGGTTCTAACAATGTGTGTACTACAGTGAAAAAGAATGAACAGAAGCATTTTGCGTTAAAACCCGTTTCCTACGAATTGTATGCAAAAGAGTATAGCCATCAGTGTCTGTTTCTCTGCTTTAGAAAAATATGTCGCCTTTGTAAATAAGAGTTGCTTTCTGTGGAAAGAATAGTAGTTCTAACAATCTGTTTATAACAGTGAAGACGAATGAAAAGAAGCATTACGTGTTAAAACCCTTTTCCTTCGAATTGTATGCAAAAGTGTATTGGCATCACTGTCACTCTCTTTGCTCTAGAAACATATGTATTGCTTGTGTATCTATGTGCTTCTTTTGTGAGGAAACATCCGTAGTTCTAACAATGTGTTTGCTACAGTGAAAACGAATGACCAGAAGCATTTTGTGTTAAAACCCGTTTCCAACTAATTGTATGCAAAAGAGTATTGCTATCATTGTCAGTCTCTTTCCAATAGAAACATGTGTGTTGCTTGCGTATGTAAGTGCTTGTTTCGTGTAGAAATATCTGTAGGTCAAACAATGTGTTTACTACAGTGAAAAAGAATGAACAGAAGCATATTTTGTTAAAACGTATTTCCTACGAATTGTATGCAAAGAGTATTGCCATCAGTGTCTGTCTCTTTTCTTCAGAAAAAATGTGTGTCGCTTGTGGATCTAAGAGCTTGCTTTATGTAGAAAGAACAGTAGTTCTAACAATGTGTTTATAACAGTTAAAATGGATGAACATGAACATTTTCTGTTAAACACGGTTTCCTACGAATTGTATGCCAAAGAGTATTGCCATCAGTGTCAGTCTCTTTGCTCTAGAAACATATGTGTTGCTTGTGTATCTAAGTGCTTGTTTCGTGTAGAAACATCCATAGTTCTAACAATGTGTTTTCTACAGTGAAAACGAATGAACAGGAGCATTTTGTGTTAGAACCTGTTTCGTACGAATTGTATGCAAAAGAGTATTGCCGTCAGTGTCAGTCTCTTTGCTCTAGAAACATTTGTGTTGCTTCTGTGTCTAACTGCTTATTTCGTGTAGAAATGTCGACAGTTCTAACATTTCACTACAGGGAAAACGAATGAACAGAAGCATTTTGTGTTAAAACCTGTTTCCTACGAATTGCATGTAAAAGAGTATTGCCACCAGTGTCTGTCTCTTTGCTCTAGAAACATATGTGTTGCTTTTGTCTCAAAGTGCGTGTTTCATGTAGAAAGAAGAGTAGT
>NW_008333366.1:0-4137 GCF_000622305.1 Nannospalax galili | reverse complement strand
TTTTCACTATTATAAACACATTGTTAGAACTACTGTTCTTTCTACAGAAATCAAGGTCTTATATATACAACCGACATATTTTTCTAGAGGAAAAAGGCTGACACTCATGGCAATACTTTTTCATACAATTCGTAAGAACCGGGTTTTGACAGAAAATGCTTCTGTTCATTCGTTTTCACTATTATAAACACATTGTTAGAACTACTGTACTTTCTGAAGAAAGCAAGCATTTTGATACAGAACCGAGGCCTATTTTTCTAAAGCAAAGAGACTGACACTCATGGCAATACTCTTTTGAATAGAATTCGTAGTGAACGGCTTTTTACACAAAATGCTTCTGTTCATTCGTTTTCACTATTGTAAACACATTATGGGAACTACTGTTCTTTCTGCAGAAAGCAAGTACTTAGATACAAAACAGAGACATATTCTTCTAAAGCAAAGAGAATGACACTCATGGATGTACTCTTTTTCATAGAATTCGTACGGAACGTGTTTAACACAAAATGCATCAGTTCTTAACTAGTTTTAACTATTATAAACACATTGTTAGGACTTCTGTTCTTTATACGGAAAGCAAGCACTTAGATACAACCGACACATATTTTTGTAAACCAAAGAGACTGACACTACTGTCAATACTCTTTTTCTCGTTGGAAATTGGAAACGGGTTTTAACACAAAATGTTTCTGTTCATTTGTTTTCACTATTATAAACAGATTGTGAGAACTCCTGTTCTTTCTACAGAAAGCAAGCAACTCCTGTTCTTTCTACAGGAAGCAAGCACTTAGATACACAACAGAGACATATTTTTCTAAAGCAAAGACACTAACACTCATGGCAATACTCGTTTGAATACAATTCACAGGAAACGGGTTTTAAAACAAAATACTTCTGTTCATTCGTTTTCAATATTATAAGCACATTATTAGATCTACTTTTCTTTCTACACTAAGAAAGCACTTAGATACAGCACCGAGACATATTTTTCTAAAGCAAAAGACTGAAACTCATGACAATTCTCTTCATACAATTCGTAGGAAACAGGTTTTAACACAAAATGCTTCTGTTCATTCGTTTTCACTATTATAAACACATTGTTAGTACTACTGTTCTTTCTACAGGAAGCAAGCACTTAATACAGAACCGAGACATGTTTTTCTAAAGCAAAAGACTGAAACTCCTGGAAATACTCTTTTTCATACAATTCGTAGGAAAAGGGTTTTAACACAAAATGCTTCTGTTCATTCTTTTTAACTATCATAAACACATTCCTAGAACTACTTTTCTTTCTACAGAAAGGAAGCACTTAGAAACACAGCTGAGTCATATTTTTCTAAAGCAAAGAGACTGACACTTATTGCAATACTCTTTTTCATACAATACGTAGGAAACGGGATTTAGCAAAAAATACTTCTCTTCATTCGTTTTCACTATTAAAAATAGATTGTTAGAACTGCTCTTCTTTCTACAGAGAGCAAACACTTAGATACACAACAGAGAAATATTTTTCTAAAGCAAAGGCATTGACACTCATGGCAATTCTCTTTTTCATACAATTCGTAGTAAACGGGTTTTAACAGAAAACGCTTCTGTTCATTCGTTTTCACTATTAAAAATAGATTGTTAGAACTGCTCTTCGTTCTACAGAGAGCAAACACTTAGATACACAACAGAGAAATATTTTTCTAAAGCAAAGAGACTGACACTTATTGCAATACTCTTTTTCATACAATACGTAGGAAACGGGATTTAGCAAAAAATACTTCTCTTCATTCGTTTAACAGAAAGGTCACATATTTTTCTAAAGCAAAGAGACTGACACTTATTGCAATACTCTTTTTCATACAATACGTAGGAAACGGGATTTAGCAAAAAATACTTCTCTTCATTCGTTTAACAGAAAGGTCACATATTTTTCTAAAGCAAAGAGACTGACACTTATTGCAATACTCTTTTTCATACAATACGTAGGAAACGGGATTTAGCAAAAAATACTTCTCTTCATTCGTTTAACAGAAAGGTCACATATTTTTCTAAAGCAAAGAGACTGACACTTATTGCAATACTCTTTTTCATACAATACGTAGGAAACGGGATTTAGCAAAAAATACTTCTCTTCATTCGTTTAACAGAAAGGTCACATATTTTTCTAAAGCAAAGAGACTGACACTTATTGCAATACTCTTTTTCATACAATACGTAGGAAACGGGATTTAGCAAAAAATACTTCTCTTCATTCGTTTAACAGAAAGGTCACATATTTTTCTAAAGCAAAGAGACTGACACTTATTGCAATACTCTTTTTCATACAATACGTAGGAAACGGGATTTAGCAAAAAATACTTCTCTTCATTCGTTTAACAGAAAGGTCACATATTTTTCTAAAGCAAAGAGACTGACACTTATTGCAATACTCTTTTTCATACAATACGTAGGAAACGGGATTTAGCAAAAAATACTTCTCTTCATTCGTTTAACAGAAAGGTCACATATTTTTCTAAAGCAAAGAGACTGACACTTATTGCAATACTCTTTTTCATACAATACGTAGGAAACGGGATTTAGCAAAAAATACTTCTCTTCATTCGTTTTCACTATTGTAAACACATTATGGGAACGACTGTTCTTTCTGCAGAAAGCAAGTACTTAGATACAAAACAGAGACATATTCTTCTAAAGCAAAGAGAATGACACTCATGGATGTACTCTTTTTCATAGAATTCGTAGGACACAAGTTTTAACACAAAATGCTACTGTTCATTCATTTTCACTATTATAAACACATTGTTCGAACTACTGTTCTTTCTAAGGAAAGCAAGCACTTAGATACACAACCAACACATATTTTTGTAAACCAAAGAGACTGACACTACTGGCAATACTCTTTTTCATGCAATTCGTTGGAAACGGGTTTTAACCCAAAATGCTTCTGTTCATTTGTTTTCACTATCATAAACAGATTGTGAGAACTCCTGTTCTTTCTACAGAAAGCAAGCTCTTAGATACAAAACAGAGACATATTTTTCTAAAGCAAAGACACTAACACTCATGGCAATACTCTTTTGAATACAATTCAGAGGAAACGGGTTTTAAAACAAAATATTTGTGTTCATTCGTTTTCAATATTATAAGCACATTGTTAGATCTACTTTTCTTTCTACAGTAAGGAAGCACTTAGATACAGCACCGAGACATGTTTGTCTAAAGCAAAAGAGTGAAACTCATGACAGCACTCTTCATACAATTCGTAGGAAACGGGTTTTTACACAAAATGCTCCTGTTCATTCTTTTTCACTATTATAAACACATTGTTAGAACTACTCTTCTTTCCACAGAAGTCAAGCACTTAGATACACAACTGACACATACTTTTGTAAAGCAAAGAGACTGACACTCAAGGCAAAACTCTTTTGAATACAATTCGCAAGAAAATGGTGTTAACACAAAATGCTTCTGTTCATTCTTTTTCACTATTGTAAACACATTATGGGAACTACTGTTCTTTCTGCAGAAAGCAAGTAGTTAGATACAAAACAGAGACATATTTTTCTAGATCAAACAGACTGACACTCATAAACTAACACTCATCGCAATACTCTTTTTCATACAATTCGTAGGATACGGGTTTTAACACAAAATGCTTCCCTTCATTTGTTTTCACTGTTATAAACACATTATTAGAACTACGTTTTTTTCTACAAAAAGCAAGCACTTAGATACAAAACCGACAGATATTTTTCTAAAGAAAATAGAATGACACTCATGGCAATACTCTTTTGAATGTAATTCGTAGGAAAAGGGTTTTAACACAAAATGCTTCTGTTTATTCTTTTTCACTATCATAAACACATTCTTAGAACTACTTTTCTTTCTACAAAAAGGAAGCACTTAGAAACACAGCTGAGTCATATTTTTCTAAAGCAAAGAGACTGACACTTATTGCAATACTCTTTTTCATACAATACGTAGGAAACGGGGTTTAGCAGAAAATACTTCTCTTCATTCGTGTTCACTATTATAAACAGATTGTTAGAACAGCTGTTCTTTCTACAGAGAGTAAGCACTTAGATACACAATAGAGACATATTTTTCTAAAGCAAAGGCATTGACACTCATGGCAATACTCTTTTGAAT
>NW_008333365.1:537-746 GCF_000622305.1 Nannospalax galili | reverse complement strand
GCAGGCAATACACACATACACATAAAATAAAAATAAATAAATAAAATTTTTTTTTAAGTTTAAAAGAAAAAAAAGGCCTCAAAACAAAGAGCCAAAAGGGCACAAAATCTTACCTTGTCAGTAATAATATTAAATATAAGTGATTTAAACACTATAATAAAAAAGCATTAGCAGGATGGATTTGTTTAAATGATTCAACTGTATGGATA
>NW_008333365.1:0-456 GCF_000622305.1 Nannospalax galili | reverse complement strand
TATCATCTATCTATCATCTATCTATCTATCTATCATCTATCTACCTATCTACCTATCTATCATCTATCTACCTATCTATCATCTATCTTTCATTTATCTATCTATCTATCATCTATCTATCATCTATCTGTCTGTCTATCTCAACATGGTCCCACTGTATAGCCCAGGCTGAGTCTCCAACTCAGCAATCCTCTTGCCTCAGCCAGGGTTATAGGTGTGGAACAATACACCCAGTTTACAGCAGAATTATTTATTTTCCAAAGTTAAAGGATAAAAGGTAAAAGAAAAAAGAAAAAAAAGGTTGGTTGACAGTAAAGTGTTCGTATAAAGATCCATATGCAAAAGATTACCAAAGGGAAAGCTGGAATAGCTATAGTAATATCAGACAAAAATAGAAATTCGAGTGTTTTTCTATCTTACCATTTAGTCCCACAAATTCCAAAAATAAATAAAGTT
>NW_008333364.1:0-7365 GCF_000622305.1 Nannospalax galili | reverse complement strand
TTTCATTCCCATGAATTGTTCCTTCCTTTTGGAAATGAAATGTTTAGTCTGTGCCATTGAAGCAAGGAACTTGTTTTGAAAAGTTTATCTTCCATCTCAGAACAGGATTCAGATTTCTGAACAGCGTTTGAATTGTTAAAGGTTCTTGGAGCCCTTTGAAGTTGTAATACTTGCAGCTTACATTACAGGATGGGCATGAACCTATGGAGTCCACATTTGGAATATTGTTGTTTGAATGAAAAAGGTTTTCTTAAGCTCATGTGTTTGAAAACTTGGTCCTCAGGTGAGAGCAGTCCTGAAGTGAAGCCAATCTTGAGGTGAAGACTGCCTTGAAGACTGGTGTTACTGAGAGCAGCCTTGAGTGTCTACGCTGGGTCAAATTCTTGTCCTCTCTGTGCTCCCTACCATGGACAGAAGGAGACCAGCTACTGCTTCGTATTCCTTACACTTGGCCTTCCACACGATAATGGCTATATCCCTCAAACTGTAAGCTGAAATAAACCCTCCACTGCATTTCTTCTGGTCAGTTTTTTGATCACAGAAATGAGAAATAAAACTAAATAAACTCTTTTGCCCATTTAGAATAGCTACATACCTATTCTTAACTGTCAAATTTTGCTTCAGTTGTTCAGTTAACACAAACCTAGAGTTACCTGGGAAAAGGGAACCTCTACTGAAGAATTTCCCAGATCAGGTTTGCCTGTGACCATTCTGTGAGGCATTATCTTAATTGCGAATTAATGTGGAAGGGCTGAGCCCAGTGTGGGCAGTGCCATCCCTAGGCACAGGGACCTGGGCAATGTAAGAAAGAGCTGAGCAAGGGAAGGGAAGGAATCCAGCAAACGGTGTTCTTCCATTGCTCTTTGCTCTAGTTCCTGCTTCTAGGTTCCTACAACTTCTTATTAGTTGTGGATTGGCCTTAACTGACCAATAATGTCCTATAGCCTGTCAAATAAACCCCTTCCACAAGTTGGATTTGGTCATTTGGCACAGGGACCTGGGCAATGTAAGAAAGAGCTGAGCAAGGGAAGGGAAGGAATCCAGCAAACGGTGTTCTTCCATTGCTCTTTGCTCTAGTTCCTGCTTCTAGGTTCCTACAACTTCTTATTAGTTGTGGATTGGCCTTAACTGACCAATAATGTCCTATAGCCTGTCAAATAAACCCCTTCCACAAGTTGGATTTGGTCATTTTTTTAATTAATTAATTAATTAATTAATTTTATTTATTTATTATTTGATCACAGCAACAGAAAAGCAAACTAGGACATCGCCAATTCTTCAGTCATGCCTTTTCCCATGTCCCAACAATCTAGCCACCCATTTAGCATAGCACTCAGCAACACGTGTCTAGGTCAGCCTTGGTGAATGGATGCCCATGGAGCTGAACCTATGTTTAGGATCCGTTCTTGTACCATGGTTATTTGATTAATGGGCCTTTTGGGCAAGGGGGTAAATCAGTACACAGTGACTACATGACAACACAATGGCCACTGGACCTGCCAAGGAAATCTATGACCATGTGCCCACCCCAAATTTCTGCCCACTGTGAAATTTTCCCTTCAAGGTCATGCCATAGAGAAGCTGTAAATCTGTAGCTGTCCAGTTCTATGTAATGTTTGCATAGCACACAGAATCATCTGTCAGCGTGTTCAATGTTTCCTCAGTCGAGCCACTAATATTGAGTTCACCTGAGAAGGTCAGTGAATCTACAATGTGAATGACTGGAAAATTCAGCCACTTCATAAAACAAAGGATGTTTTTCGCACGGTGTTAAACCACTGCCTTCTCAGACTTCTGATCTTCTGAATAAAGCTCAAAGTGAAGATATCCAGTTCACTAATAGAATAGATGACTCAGAATTTGTTTTTGCAGGAGAAGATATTCCTGTAATATTTGTAAAACAATGCTGTATGGAAATGTATGCTAGTGACAGCATTTCAAAGTTTCATTAGATTAAAAAAGGATTTTATGCCGAGTGTGGTGGCATATGCCTTTAATCTCAGCACTGGGAGGCAGAGGCAGGAGGATCTTTGTGAGTTCGAGGCCAGCCAGCCCGGTCTACATAGTGAGTTCTAGGACAGCTGGAGCTACAATGAGACCCTGTCTCAAAAAACAAACAAACAAACAAACAAAAAAAAAACAAAAAACAACAAAAAAAGGATTTTATTTATCTGTGTGTGTTAATGGGTAGGAGCATATGGATGTGTGTGCCCACAGAGACCAACGATGTCAGATCTCCCTGGAGCTGGAGTTCCAGGTGGTTGTGAGCTACCTGACGTTGCTAATAGTAGCCAAAGTCTGGTTCTCTGCAAGTGAAGCACAGGCTCTTAAATGCTAAGCTATCTTTCCAGCATGTGAATTTTAAAAACAAATTATGGTTTTGAGAAATTTAAAAATTAATATGTAAATACTTGGGTCCAACCTGCCAATACTGTTCTCAGGAGTGAATCTTGTGTCCACTCTGCATGCCTGGACACCCTCACTCTTGTCTTTCTTCTGCTTGATCCTTCAGTAAATTTAGCCCTTTGACAGGAGACATAGCAAGGAAATACTGGGCCAAAGCTAGACCTCACGAGCATGAAAAGCATCCCATCCTGCAGCTATATTTCTCCCATGTGGGGCTTGTATTATAGTCTTCTGACCCCAACAGCATGTGGCAGCTCTGTCAACTACAGCACACATGACCTTTCTCTTCCTCCAGCTCCAGTCACTGACAACAGCTTTCATCAACGGATATTCCCAAATCCTGGTTTCTTGAACTTCCTGTAGAATCTCTAGCAATTAATTCTTCACCTACACAACTACAGGCAACATCCTTTCCAGATCTCATTCCCAGGAGTTGTCGTTGTCCTGCATTATGAGAGTGTAACATGTGTTTGGAACTTTGCTGCAAAATACCATGACATCCTCACTGCTGCCTCCTTCATTCTCAGTGTTTCCATTGACACGTTATCTTCTAGGGGTTACAATTGGGTTTTTTTTCCTCAGACAACTAAAGTACTAGAAGGCAAGAAAAATTTCAAACCAGCAGAGAGTGAGCAAACAGACTTTTATTCAAACATAGAGTCACATCCATACATATAAAGAATCATACATGCCATGTGTGGTGGCTCACACCTTTAATCCCAGCACTTGGGAGGCAGAGGATCTTTGTGAGTTCAAGATCATTCTGGTCTGTGTAGTGAGTTCCAGATTGTCTGAGGCTACAGGGATACCCTGTGTCAAAAAGATAAAAAAAGAATCACACATACCAACATGTAGGAATGACTTTTTAATGGACACAACCTCAGTTTGGTATGGCACCCAAAAAGATAATGAATGCTAGTGGGTATGCTCAAGAATTAGCATACCAAAGTGCTGGAAGCAGCCCATGTACCAATTGGAGACAGTGGAGGTTGGAAAGAACTCATGATCATGGATGAGGGAAGATACTAGTGATGAGAAGGCCTGATGGTCTATTGAGATAAAATGGAGCCAAATGTCAAGTGTGTACTTCCACAGTGAGGCTGTAGAAGACTTTGAGAATAAACATGTGATTGTGGCATTGCCCATCATCACAGTTCTGAGAGACTTCTAAGGGAACAGGTGTCCTCTGGGTGGAAACACATTGTTAAAAACATCTTAAGGGCTGTGAAGGGAAATTTCCCAGGAAAAAATCATGCATCTTGAACTGAACTTCCTGCGAGGATCACCAGCTGATTAGCACTTCTGTGATTGTGGAGAGTTTGGAATGTTGCAGATCCACAGGTTATTTACAACTTATCTTGAGTCAAGTTTTTGCCCACCTCTGTTTCTGAGTTAACATTCTGTGACTAGCAGAATGTATTACCTTATCAGAGATATAGTTCTCACCAATCAAAAGGCTAGGAATGTCATAAGATAACATCAGGGACCTATAGTAGAATTCCCCCCACTTTGCTATACCTGCCTACTGAGTGTACCCACCCATGTATGTAGCAAGTGTCTTGATTTATGACTTTGTTCTTTTACTATAAATATTTCCTAAATCTGTTACCACATTGGAACATGGTATTTGGGAAAAATATAAATCTGTGTTCCTAGGCCATGGTCATTCATGTTTGAATTCAAACTAAACCATCTCTTATTCCTTTGTGGTGTTAGCTGTTTATTTCACCATCAGGTCTTGGTGCCCAATGTGAGGCACCAAAAAAGATCTACTTTTCACTTAAGGAAACAACTGTATTGGTACCAGGTTCCAGCCGGGTCTCCTTGTAGCCCACTATCTGGTATTTTCTCCTGCAGTGGCAATTGGTGATTGCTTTCTTGGGTTCTTGACCTCCCTGGATTAGTCGATAGTCCATTGGTTTATTCTGAGCTAATTTTCAAGATCTTATTTATATTTATTTAGATATTTATTTCCTTGCTTGCTTTCTCTCAAAGTGCTTTAAAGAGTTCATTTCTGTTTGCTTCAGAAGCACTTTTATTTTTGGTATTTTGGACATAGTGTTTCCCAGTAGACCCAGATGGTCTGGAACTTACTTTATAATCCAGGCTGGCCTCGAACACACAGAGATCTGCCTGCCTCTCTCTCCAAAGTGCTGGGATTAAAGGCATGCACCATGATGTCTGGCTTTAATTCTTTAAAAGATATTATTAGTTTTCATTTTTTGTGTATGCGTGTATTGCCTGCATGTATGTAATTGCACTCATGCCAGGGAATGCCGAAGAAGGTCAGATGATGGCCATCAGAGCCCCTTGAACAGGGGTTACAGATGGTTGTTAATTACTATATGAGTGGGAATCAAATCCAGGTCCTCTTCAAGAACAGCCACTTCTCTTAACCACTGAGACTTCTCCCAACCCCAAGAAGCATTTTATTTCTAATTGGCTTGTTTTCAGTATTGCCAGATTCTAGACCATTTGAAGGCATTTGGATTCTGTTTTGTCTGTCCTGGTTTTGTTTGTTTATGATGTTTTGTTGGTCTTTGTCCCCAGACACTCCTCCAACAGCCAATTCTGCATTTTTCTGTAGATTTTTTCTGTTTATTTCAACCTTGCTGCATTTTAGCTCAGAAATTCTATGGTCACGATATCAGAAAGATGCTGAAGATAAGAGGCACTCAGTGTAACAGCAGTGTGAAGGTGTCAGGGGAACTCCCCATGATGTGTAACAATTTTATAGGGAAATCCAACATTCTCCATTTCTAGGTCAGGGGGAACTTTACTGGCTCAAGCAGGAAGACACACATAAGGGCTTGATCTCCCAGCATCTTGAGCTCCCTCACATTTCTGTAAACATAGAGGATAACAAGGCATACCCAGTGGGAAAATATTGTCTCAGAGTGAAGGGTTAGAAGGTCCATCCCAAAAGCAGCACATAAACCAAACCAAAATACACAGTCCCCATCTAGCATAGAAAGATTTGCAATTTTTTAGAGCAAAGAAAAGAATGAGAAACAGTTTTCCAAAAAGGGGAAAGTGTTTAAAGATAAACCATCATCTGACACCCCAGCTGTATTTGTGTATGATAATTATGGGCTTTCAACTTTCAAGTATTTGGAGAAATGGGATCTCTGACCAAAGATAACTTGGCTTTATGATTCACTCAATGGGGAAAATTTGATGCTCCAAAATTGGTCTTTTTACTTGCAAAACTAGAAGGCCTAGGCAATAGAATAAAAGATGATGAATGGGCAGCCTATTTTATTTGGAATTTAGAAGCATCTAAAAAAATGATAAAGTTGCCCAGGCCAACTAACTATTCATACCAGATCAGAAAGGAGCCAAGCTGCATCAAAAATATAAACAGAGTCAAACTTCAACTCAACAAAGGCAGGATTGAGTTTTCAAGCAACAAAATAAATCCAAATGCCTAGATCACCTCAGAAAAATTTACAGTAATATGAAAACTCAAATGATATGTCCCCACCAAACTCCACCTATACTATACAAGTGTTCTACAAGGAGAATTGCCTAGAGGAACCTCTGGAGACAGAATTTAAAAGAACAACGATAAACATGATAAAAGAATTTAACACACAACTCAAGAATTTAGAGGATGGTGATAAACTTGTGACTTAAACTCAAAAAAATACAAACATACAGATAAATGGCAAAGACAATTCAGTATTTGAAATGTTAATTCAAAAAAGAAATAGATATTCTGAAGAAAACTCAGGCTTAAAGGAAGATGGAATTGAAAAGCTCAATAAGCCAATTTAAAATGAGAGGATAGAGCAACATGAACAGAATGAAAGCAATGGAAAACAGAATATCAAGACTGGATGGTAAACTTGAAGAGTTGGACCGCTTAAGCAAAGAAGATGAAAACAAAAAATGAAAACAGGAATATTCAGAAAACCTGGGACATCCTGAAAAGTCAAAATTTATGCATCATAGGCAGAGAGGAAGGAGAATTCCTGGTCAATGCCATTGACCAGATCTTCAACAGGATTATAGAAGAAAATTTCCCTAAATGAAGGAAAGACTTACCCATACAGATAGACAGGACCAAAACAGAAACTCCTCACAGCATATCATAGTAAAAGATCAAAATTAAAGGACAAAGAAAGGATACTTAAGCTGCATGAAGAAAAGCAGAAAGTTACACATAAAGGAAAACCCATCAGAATAACAGCTGTCTTTTCAATGCCAAGTATAAAAGCTGGAAGAACCTGGAGCAAAGTATTGCAAGTTCTAAATAGTCATAGATGCCAAGCCAGAATGCTTTGCCCAACAAAACTCTCCATCATAGTTGAAGGAGAAAGAAAAATCTTCCATGACATGAATAGATAGAAAGAATTGATGTTCACAAAATCAGCCCTACAGAAAATACTCAATGCAATACAAAGGACTGAAGAAAGGAATGACCATACCTAAGAGGCTACAGAAAGAGAACAAATGAAGGTTTAATTATGAACCACAAAATAGGACCAAAAACACAAACAAGTTAAAATGACACCTTTCAATAATAATATAAAGTATCAATGGCCTCAGTCCTCAATCAAAAGACACAGATTAGTTGAATGATTAAGAAACAAAATCCATCTTTTTGTTGTCTACAACAAACTCATCTCACCTTCAGTGAGAGGCACCAACCACCTTATGGTGAAAGGATGAAAAAAAAAAGTATTCCAAGTAAATGTCACAAAAAAACAAGCAGGTGTTACAGCTCTAATATCCAACGAAATAGACTTTGAATTAAAATTAATCAGAAATAAACTAGGTCACATTATTCATACAAGGGGACATTTGACCAAGAAGATATGAACATATATGCACTAAAATCTGGTGCACCCAGTGTCATAAAAAAAGAGTACTAAGGGGCTTCAAGACACAGATCAACCCTAGCTTAGTAAGAGTAGGTAACAAATATTCCATTATCTCCATGTTCCCCAGGTGACT
>NW_008333363.1:0-789 GCF_000622305.1 Nannospalax galili | reverse complement strand
CAACTGTAACTCCAGTTCCAGGGAACCGGACAGCCTCTTCTGTCCTCCGCACGCGTTGCAAGACACGGGTGCGCTTACCTACACGCAGGCATAACACTCATATACATAAAAATATTTTTTAAAAAAGAAATGTTAAGAGTTCATACGAGTCAAAAGACACAGACTAGGTGAATGGATTAAGAAACAAAACCTATCTTTTTGTTGTCTGCAAGAAATTCATCTCACTTTCAAAGACAGGCACTATCTTAAGGTGAAAAGATGGGAAAAAAAATATACCAAGTGAATGGTGCTAAGAAAAAAGCAGGCATTGCTATTATATCAGTTTCTAAACTGATATTAGTTTTACTTTTTAAAGTAAAACTAATCAGAAGAGAGAAAGAGGGCCACTTCATTCTGATCAAAAGAGCAATAAATCAAGAAGATATTACTATCATGAACACATATTCACCAAACTCTGGTGTACCCAATTTCATAAACACTAAAGGATAAAGAGACACAGATTAGCTGCAGTATAATGATAATGGGTGACTTAAGTACCACACTGTTACTAATAGGTGGTCAACACAAGACACTAAAAAAGAAATATCAAGTATAAATGACATATACTAAAAGTTGAGAAATGTATTTTTATGAAATTGAAAGCTTTTTTACAGGTAAGGAAATAATTGAGTGGAGGTCATTTTCTGAAGGAGAAATATTCATAGTGAGGTATGCATCTGAACGAGTACTAATACATTAAAGAACTCAGAACACTCAATACCTGAAAAACCACCCCAAATGAATATGTAC
>NW_008333362.1:0-454 GCF_000622305.1 Nannospalax galili | reverse complement strand
TAATGAAATCAAACAAAGAAAACACTACAATGAATCAATGAATCCAAGAGGTGGTTGTTTGTAAAGATAAACATGATTGACAGACCGCTAGCCCAGTTAACCAAAATAAAGAAAGAACATCCAAATCAACAAAATCAGAGATGAAAGGGGAAACATCACAACAGACACCAGAAAGATACAGAACATTATAAGGGAATACTTTAAAAACCTATATGCTACTAAATTTGAAAACCTAAAAGAAGTGGATGGATATCTAAAGGTATGGAAACCACCAAAACAAAACCAAGAAGAGAATAACAGCTTAAACAGACCCATAACACAAAAAGAAATTGAGGCAGTAATACAAAACATCCAGACTTAAAAAAGCCGAGGACCAGATGGATTTACAACAGAATTCTATCACACATTTAAAGAAGACCTACATCCAATACTACTTAATTTATTCAAAAAGATA
>NW_008333361.1:0-388 GCF_000622305.1 Nannospalax galili | reverse complement strand
TCTTGTTTGTTGAATCATCCCTGCATCTATGGGATATCTGACTTGATCGTCGTGGATAATCCTTTTAATGTGTTCTTGAATTCAGTTTGCAAGTATTTTCTTGAGAATTTTTGTGTCGAAGTTCATCAGAGAGATTGGTCTAGAATTTTCTGATTTTCGTTGGTTCTTTGTCTACCTTTGGTTTCAGTATAATACAGGCTTCATAAAAAGAATTTGGATGTGTTCCTCTGTTCTCTAACTTAAGGAATAATTTTGAGGTGTGGTGTTTATGTCTTTTTTTGAAGTTCTAGTGGTAGAATTCCGTTCTGAATTCAAATGGCCCTGGCTTGTTTGTTTTCTTTAAGTTGGGATATTTTAATCACTACTTCTATCTCACTGGATGTTATGG
>NW_008333360.1:0-552 GCF_000622305.1 Nannospalax galili | reverse complement strand
CCTCTGGCCTCTGCATAAGTATCCCTTTCTGAACATGCAGAACAATGTCCCCTTCTCAGAAAGACCCTCACTGAGCATGTGACCACTCTGTGCTGTCACCTTGTTTGTGTTTTGCCCCCAGATTGTTATTGGCACACTCACTCGTTCACCTCTTCCAACCAGGGTGTAGGCCCTATGAGCTTTGGGGACCTTGTTATGTCACTTCTGCGCCCCCAGGGGCCTAGATCAGTGCCTGGCACATGGAAGACAGACACAGTATTTGTTGATTGGATGAATGCAAGTCAACAATGAGACTGAGCGGCGGGGATGTAGGACAGTTCTCCAAGAGGGACTCTGATCTCCTCCCCTCCATCTCCTCTATCTGCTTCTAAGGCCAGTTCCAACCCCCAGTCTTCTCCTTTGCACTGCAGCTCCCAAGCGCTTGCCAACCCCGATTCTCACCTCCACCCTAGTCAGCTTGTCTGTCGTAGTGTGCTTGAAGCTCCTCACCTGCTCCAACTGAATTCCCTCCACAGCTGATCACTATGTCTAGTGTTTTCATAGCTCCTCTGG
>NW_008333359.1:0-695 GCF_000622305.1 Nannospalax galili | reverse complement strand
CTTTGGCTATTTGTGACCTTTTGTGTTCCTGGCCCTCTGTCACATGAGGGAACTTCATTAGTAAGAACTGAGATATTCATTATTGTCTTCTCTACCCTTTCTTCTATGTTTCAATCCCAGCTTTAAGGCCTAAAAACCACATCAGTGACCAGCACAGATAACTGTCTTCGGGCAGTAGTGGTGCTTTTGTCTTGGGTGTAATCAATGGCTGCCTAACTGGACTAAAACACCACTCAATGGGAGGAAACTAACATGTGGTACTGTAAACCTAGCCAAATACACATGACTGGAGAGGTAAGAGATCTTAGAGAAAACTCCAAGACTGTCACATCCCTAAACTAATATAATATCTTACTATGTGCAAAGTATGTATTCTTATATTTAAGACAAATATCCCACTCATCAAAGAGCTTCTTTTGTACCAGACAGAGTCTATTACAGAGTACCACAACTGGTCACAAACAGACATGGTCTGTGAATTGCCCAAGCCTAAGTGGGACATTACAGAGCAACGTCTATACCTAAGGATCATGAAACCCATATTCTTAATGAACATAGATGCAAAAATTCTCAACAACATACTCACAAACCACATACAGACTCACATAAAAAAGATCGTCTGCCATGATCAAGTTGGCTTTATGCCAGAGAAGCAGGGATGGTTCAATATACATAAGTCAATAAACGTCATAAAT
>NW_008333358.1:0-688 GCF_000622305.1 Nannospalax galili | reverse complement strand
TGTGTCTTCATTAATAAGTAATGAGTACAAATTTTAGTAATTTACTACATAATACCTTTTGTAGAAACTAGGTATATGATAAAGAGACTCTATCAGGACATCTGAGATGTCAGAGGGTAATGGTCAAATATCACACAAAGACAAATCTATGGAGACTGGAAAATTATTTTGTATGTCTAATGGCATAGAAATCAAATAGAAAACCTTCCACTTTTAGGTAGAAATACAAGGATTATACCAACAACAAATATTCTTCTACCTCTTAGCATCATTTTTAAATGTTTCTTTCTTTCTGGGATAATGTGAGTAAAAATGACAACTGTTTTCCCTCTGTGGACAGGGCTCTGACTCAGGTCTCAGCATCACCACTATATGTGCATAAGGCTCTGTAATCATGCCCTCTGAATGAAGCCAGTTATCAAAGGGAGCATCTTCAGGTGGAGACACACACACACATCCAGCTTTGTTCTCCTTTGAAAGCATTCTGGGTTCAGCAGCCCAGATGCAGATTGTGTGTTTGGAACTCCCCTCATGCTACTGCCTATGCTCCTGTGATTAAAGTGCATGGGCATGTTAATTGTCTCACCTGGGGTTTCTCTGGCTTTGTCTCTCAGCGTGTGTCTTAACCCCACTTTCTTGCCCTGTCTCATCATATCACCTTGGCAGGTCTGCCTGTAGTTTCCATCTG
>NW_008333357.1:0-334 GCF_000622305.1 Nannospalax galili | reverse complement strand
TCACATGTCCCCTCTGACGTGCAGATGGTGGTGTCCCCTCCCCTGTCTGACATGCAGATGATCATATCACCTGCCACCTCTGACGTGCACATGGTCGCATCACCTGCCCCCTTTGACGTGTGGATGGTCCTGTCAGCTGCCCACTCTGACGTGCACATGGTCGTGTTACCTGCCCACTCTGTCGTGCAGATGCTCGTTTCACCTGCCCAGTCTGACGTGCAGATGTTGGTGTCACATGCCCACTCTGACGTGCAGATTGTTGTGTCACCTGACCCCTCTAACGTGCAGATGGTCATGCAACCTGCTGCATCTGACGTGCACATGGTCGTGTCAC
>NW_008333356.1:0-760 GCF_000622305.1 Nannospalax galili | reverse complement strand
TGCCCAGTTCCAAGTGACACATCTACAGAGGAGCCTCTACATGTATGGTTCCTGGCTCATATAAAATAGTGGAAGAGGGGGTAGATAGAATGCTAATACATCCCTCAACTCTCACAGCAAAGCTTCCTTATACCACACACTGTGATACACACAGAAGGCAACAACTGGCTGAGTTTTAGAGACTAAGAGACTGTAGAGTGCTTGTCCTTGGATACACTCCTTTGTTAAACATCACCTGACTACTCCACTGTTCAGGGACTTCTGTGGAAGATTGGGAAGAAAGATTTTAGTAGCCAGGGTTGGTGCATTAACATAAGGAAGAATGGGTTTCAGGTCACTGGGAACTTGTTCAAATGAACTGACAATGATTGTGACAGCATGCACAAGACACATGCAGACTCAATCAGACAAAAACCCAGTATAGAATGAAGGAAATAGGCAGCAGGCCCCAACCCTAGCCTAGAAACTATTGGAATTGATTAATAATGGGTGAGGGAGGGGTCTTAAAGGGAGTGACTCTAGAAAAGCTGACTGGACTTCTGTGGAAGAACTTGCACTGAAAGACATCTTTGTACAACTACGCAACCAGAAAGAAATTAACATATATGGCAGAAATCGATGGGGGCAGGCTTTGGGAGGTGTGTGGATGGGGCAGGGGGTTTAAATTTGTTTACAGTCTATTATGTATAATGCACGCAAACTTGATGACATTGTAAAAGTTAAAAACAAAAAAGAATGAATATTATGCTTCTGGGTCAGC
>NW_008333355.1:0-783 GCF_000622305.1 Nannospalax galili | reverse complement strand
CCCTGGGTAAGACCACAGGGTTGTTTCCATTCTTAGGCCTTTCATTACAAAATGGTGTGTTTTACATTCCTTTTCTTAGAAGAAGACATACCAGAGGACTTTCAGACACTGTGTTTTATGGCTTAAGAGCCCAAGTCCTTCAAGCCTGCAGTGTCACGACGGGAGGAACACAGCTCAATGTCCAGCTCCCAGCACACTCCTGGCTGTTCTCTGTGCCTGAGTGGGTTCATGGCCTCCCCCTCTCATTAGAATATGGTGGTGCTTCATCTAGACCTTAATATTTGGCATTAGTGGCGTAAGGTTTTCCAGCAACCTGCCTAAAAGGGGGCCAGTTCTCCTGTCTGGGTTTCAGTGTTGACCGAACGTTAGCATCACTAAGGATTTCCGCATTGCCCACCCAAGAGGCAGATTCAGCTGGTTTAGAGTAGTGCTATTATTAAACAAGCAAAAACCCCTTGGAGTGAGAGCCTTTCACGTAGCGGAAACCTTCCAGCCTGTTCTGCTAAGCATCTGGATCTGTGACATTGCCTTACTAGCCTGTATGTCTCAGCCTGCTGGAGAGTCCGATGGGACCGATGTTGCATGATAGGACCTGCTCCCAGCAGAGGCCTCTACACCAAATCATTCTGAGATCCAGCTATTTATTTCATGGCCAGAAGCTATTCCTGAGGTAGAGCTTACGCCAGATGCCGCAGAGAGTCATTGACAAGGGCCTAGGCTGTACAGAGGTCATGGTGACTCTGCTCTGGCCCTGGAAGTGACTTCCTGTCCTAGGAGCATGCT
>NW_008333354.1:0-305 GCF_000622305.1 Nannospalax galili | reverse complement strand
TGTGGATATAACAGGAGGGGATTCCCCAGGTGAAAGAAAGGAGGGCGGATGGAGGAAGTTCATGCCACAGGTATATAGTTCTCCTTCATTCAAACAGTTCTGCTGTGATACTATTTAGGACTGATGAGACATGAGGAAAGAACTAAAGAATTCTGGCAAGGGTTAAGGATTGAGTTAGGCAGTTGTCCAAGGCTTGGATGTCACGGCCCAATTTGAGAATCCACGCAAGTGAGGGAGTTGTGAGCAGGTTGGGGGATTCTCTACCTCCTTTCCTCCTCCTCAGTCTTTGCAGAAGTCCTAGCTAG
>NW_008333353.1:653-817 GCF_000622305.1 Nannospalax galili | reverse complement strand
GTATACTATCACTGCAGCTCCAAATCTGCCCCCGTCAGTGAAAACATTGTAAGCTTTTACTAAGGGCTCTCTTGGCCCTTAGATTTGGAGAGCATTGCTGCTGGCAGGGCTGTAGCACTCGGGGGTCTGGTGGATCCCCAGCCACCCATGGACCAGACGGGTTT
>NW_008333353.1:0-602 GCF_000622305.1 Nannospalax galili | reverse complement strand
CAGTGGGCGGTCCCCCACCCAGCTTTTGTGGGGTCCTCTGACTCCCGCACACCATAGTTCAATGCGAGTCGGGTGGGCGGCTTTCGCCGCCAACCCCATGCCCTCTGCTCCACCCCACCCTTCTGATAAAGGTATCCATGGATCCTGTTTTCATGGGTCCCGGGAGGCCCTGAAGTTGGCCAGGGCATGCCCGAGGTGCTGCTTCTTACTTTGGCCACTTTTGGTTTCACTTCTGTTGCACTCCTGCATTATTCCTCAAACTCTTCCCATGATTCCCATGTATCCCCAATAAAAACATGAGCCCCAAGTAGTCAGGGAGCCAAATGAACAGGCTCTGCCCAAACCTTTTGAGTTACTGGATTTGACAAATCCAATCCCCTGCTTTTAAGCATATCTCTCAGTGCTTTAAGTGGTGGGTCCTCAGGCTTTTTGATTGCATTACCCATCTTGCCAGGTCTCGCTTACCCCTAACTTCCCAATAGGCCCCGATCCATTTTTCTTCTTTCTTTCTTTTCACCTTCCTTCGAGCCCCACTTTGGGTGCCAGTTGCGGGGGTTTCGAGCCAGCGACCCCCGCACAGTGATTATTGGGGATAAGTAAGC
>NW_008333352.1:0-1192 GCF_000622305.1 Nannospalax galili | reverse complement strand
TCAAAAGTCACAGACTAGTTGAATGTATTAAGAAACAAAATCCTTCCTTTTTTTGTCTGCAAGTAACCAATCTCACCTTCAAGGGAAGACACTACCTTATAGAAAAAAAGTTTACAAGCAAATGGCACTAAGAAACAACCAGGAGTTGCAATTTTAATATCTAGCAAAATAGAATTCAAACTAAAAATAATCAGAAGATATAAAGATGGTCACTTTATTCTGATCAAAGGAATGACTAACCAAGAAGATAGCACAATCATGAAAATATATGCACCAAACTCTGGTGCACCTAACTTCATACAAACAGTACTACAGGACTTTAAGACACAGAATAATGCTAACTGACCAATAGTAGGGGACTTCAATACCTCACTGTCTCCATTAGATAGGTCAACTGAACAACAATAAACAGAAAGATATTCCAATTAAGCAATACCATACATCAAATGGACCTAACAGATACCTGCTGAATATTCCACCCAAACACCAAAGAATAAACCTTCTATTCAGCAGTCCATGAGACCTTCTCCAAAATAGACCACATACTGGGTCACAAAACAAGTTTCAACAAAAACAAAACTATTGAAATAGTTTCATGCATTCTATTAGACTGCAGCACAAGAACTTAAAATCAGCACCAAAAGAAGTCCTAGTAATAGCATGAACTTGTGGAAATTAAATAACACACTCCTGAATGATGAGTGAGTCAAAGGGGAAATTAAGAGAAAACTAAAAGTATTCATGGAACTAAACGAAAAGAACAATACTACACAAGAAGACCTCTGGGACACTTTAAAAGCAGTCATAAGATGGAAGTTTATAGATCTAAATGCCTGCATTAAAAAATCAGGAAGAACATTAATAAATGAGTTATCATTGCAACTCAAGATTTTTGAAAGGCAACAACAGATGAAACCCAAACCAAGCAGACAAGAAGAAATAATGAAATTCAGAGCATAAATTAATGAAATAGAAACAAAGAAAGTAATATAAAGAACCAAGGATTCCAATAGCTGGTTCTTTAAGAGATAAACAAGATAGACACAGCCCAGTTAACCAAAAGAACAAAAGAGCCCCTCCATATCAACAAAGTCAGAGATGAAAGGGGAAACATCATAACAGACATTATAAGGGAATACTGTAAATACCTATATGCTATTACTTTTGAAAACGTAAAAGAAATGGATGTATA
>NW_008333351.1:0-458 GCF_000622305.1 Nannospalax galili | reverse complement strand
TGCAACATTGTAGCAGATGGAATATATCTCTTGAAGAAAAAGATACCTAGAGTTCAAACATGGATTGGCTGTCCCTAGAAAAATCTATTCTCTCTTACCAAGCAATACTGACAGGCATTAGATTAAAAGTCTCTGACATCATAGAACCACTTGCCAAAATGGATATTTTTATTGCTTTTCAAATTACCTTACATGTGTTATTAAACCAAGAGTCAGAAACAGTCATGCACAGGGGAACCCTCACATGCATCTCTTAATTTAGAAATCCAATTTCACTATATTGAGGCTTTTCAGGATCAAGCAGCTTCTATTTGAGTCCTCTTCTTAGTTAACCGATGTTTATCACACTGACCTTCATTTGTAGCCATCAAATAGTTATTAGCAAGTACTAGAAGCAAAGACAACTACAAAGAAATGATTTCTTGAGGTGGTTTTACACGTGGAGGAACACAAGCAAT
>NW_008333350.1:2487-3238 GCF_000622305.1 Nannospalax galili | reverse complement strand
TCTTAAGTCACTTATAAAAAATCTCTCTGAAGAGAAACCTTACAATTGCAAGTCCTTTAAGTGACTGTGGTTATTAAAAAGCATCAAAGAATCCATATTTGAGAACACCCTTATCAATGTAATGAATGTGACAAATCTTTCGCCTTGGTGTCAACTTTTAGAAGACATCAGAAAATTCACAGTGGAGAGAAACTCGACACATACCAAGAGAATGGCGAGTCCTTTAAGTTGGCTGCAGACATTAAAGGCCAGCATAGAATCCATGTTGGAGAGGAAGGTAACAGATGGAAGGAATGTAACAAATCTTTTTCCAAAAGTTCAAATCTTAAATCACATCAGAGAACTCATTCCAGAGGGACACCCTACAAATGGAAAGAGTGTGGCAAAATCCTTAAAGTGGTTGTCAGGCATGAAAGGCATCACAGACTCCACAGTGAGGAGAATCCTTACAAATGTAAGGAATGTGACAAATCCTTTACCCAGGCCTCAAACCTTAGAGTTCATCAAAGGTGTCATGTGAAAGTAAACAGAAATACAAGCAATGTGAGAAATCCTTCACACAGAGTGAAAAACTTTGAGCACATTTTAAAATTCATGACAAATTCTTTAGCCAATGTAATGCTCTTAGAAATCAAAGCAGAATCAATATTAGAATTAAATATTATGAACCTAAGTAATTTGTGAAAGTCTTTAACAAATGTTTAAAACTAAGAAAACATTCCCAAATTTACACTGAAGAAAAGTCCAACAT
>NW_008333350.1:0-730 GCF_000622305.1 Nannospalax galili | reverse complement strand
TGTTACTTTGAAGAGGTAACCCATTTGCCCATGGGAATCAGGACGCAGATTGCTTTGGCTTCTTCCATGATGAACAGGGATGCAGGGTGTGGCAATTGGGGTCCCCTTCAGTGGGTCTATCTAAAGGGCTCCCAAATTGCATAAGTTTTAACTGTAGGGAAAAAAGTAAGTCCTTGACCAATGCCTGGGAGCTATGAAGAAGTCAAGGCAAGAAGGGTTAGCATTACAAGTTCTAGACAGGGAACCTGAAAAAAACGGAACAGGTCAAATTTTAAATGTCCAAATTAAAGTCCATTTGTATTTCTTGATGATGTAAAAGCATCCATCTATTGGGTTCCTCTTCATTTTTCTATGGGCTGCCAAGGCTGGACTCAAGAGTGATGAACTCAGGATTTGCTTTCACGTACTCTGATGACTGTTGGAGTGGCTAGAATCAGTCTTCTAGACAAGGAGAGAAAATAAATTTAGCCATCATTTTAGAACAATAATACCCGCAGGTGACCACTCCGGTATTGGAGACCAAGATTGGAAGTCTTACACCTGAGCAGCATTTTCTTGTTAAAAACAAAATCACTACTGAAAAATAATTGTCTAAATAACATTTTACCTGGACTTAAGTCTAATGTCCGGGAAATGCAGTCCTTTGGTCTCTTAAAAGAAATATACTAATTACCAATTCTCACTACTGAAAAATAATTGTCTAAATAACATTTTACCTAGACTTAAGTCT
>NW_008333349.1:0-259 GCF_000622305.1 Nannospalax galili | reverse complement strand
CGATTCCCAGCACCCACATGGCGGCTATGAACCGCCCTTAACTCCAGTTTCGGGGAAATCTGAAGCCCTCTTCTGCAGTGTCTGCAATGCACGACACGGCTGCACTCACATACATGTAGGCAATACACTCATACACATAAAATAAAAATAATAAAATTTTTTTTTAAAATAGCGGTGTGCAACATACAACACACATACCCATCAATAAAGCACTGGAGTGCTCAGTCGCAGGGGAATTTCCCTGGCATCCTTGAGCACC
>NW_008333348.1:1009-1727 GCF_000622305.1 Nannospalax galili | reverse complement strand
TAAGGCCCATGTTATTATAGTGTTGGCACATTGGAGCATTGTGGTGTCACAATGGAAAATTGTAGTGTCATATTGCAACACCGTGCTGACAAAGTGTAGCAATATAATGCACATGGGGAGATAGTCCTGGGCATTTGAGCGTTGTGACGTCACAATGGAACAATGAGAAGTCATACTGTAACATTGTGATGGGACATTGGAGCAATATAATGGGACATGAGATGACACTGTTGGCACATAGGAGCATTGTGGTGTCATACTGGAGCACTGTGAAGTCATATAGTAACATTGTGATGGCAAATTTGAGCATTGTGATATCACATTGGAGAACTGTGTCTTCTCATTGGATCATTGTGATGTCACAATGAAACATTGTGATGGCACATTGGAGCAAAATAGTGGCACATGTGCCTATAGTTTTGGCATTTGAGCATTGTGATGTAAGATTGGAGCATTGTTATGTCACAATGGAACATTGAGAAGTCATGTTGTAATATTATGTGGCATATTGGAGCAATGTAATTTCACATGAGGCAATAGTGTTGGCACATTGGAACACTGTGATGTCACAATGGAGTATTGTGATGTCAGAATGGAATATTTTGATGTCATAGTGTAACCTCGTGATGGCACATGGGAGCAATATAATCGCTCATGGGGCAATAGTGTTGGAACATTGGAGCATTGTGATATCACACTGGAGCATTGTGATTTCCCA
>NW_008333348.1:0-907 GCF_000622305.1 Nannospalax galili | reverse complement strand
AGCATTGTGATGTCACATTGGAACACTGTGAAGTCATATTGGAACATTGTGATGGCACATTGGAGCACTGTGATGTCATCTTTGAGCATTTGATGTCACACTGGATCAGTTTGATATCTCAATGGAACACTGTGAAATCATATTGTAACATTGTGATGGCAATTTGGAGCAAAGTAATGGCACATGAGTCTATAGTGTTGGCATTGGAGCATTGTGATGTAAGATTGGAGCATTGTTATATCAAATGGAACATTAAGAAGTCATGTTGTAATATTATGATGGCACATTCGAGTAATATGTCACATGAGGCAATAGTGTTGGCACACTGAATCATTGTGATGTCATATTGTAGCATTGTGAAGTCACAGGGGAACATTTTGAAGTCATATTTTAATGTTGTGATGGCACCATGGAGCATTGTGATGTCACATTTGAGGACTGTGATGTGACAAGGGAACATTGTGAAGACATTGGAGCAATATGATGGCACTTTGGGAGATAGCGTACGCATATTGGAGCATTGTGATGTCATACTAAAGCATTGTGATGTAACACTGGATAATTTTGATGTCACAATGGAACATTGTGAGGGCACATTGGAGAAATATAATGGCACATGGGGCGATAGTTTTGGCACACTGGAGCTTTGTGATGTCACACTGGAGCATTGTGATGTCACATTGGAGCATTGTGATGTCATATTGGATAATTGTGCTGTCAAAATGGAATATTGTGATGGCACATTGGATCAGTATAATGGCACATGGGGCGATAGTGTTGGCACATTGGAGCATTGTGATGTGACACTGGATAATTATGATGTCACATTGGAATATTATGATAGCAGATTGAAGCTATATAATGGCACTTGGGGAGATAGTGTTGACACACTGGAGCATTGTGATGT
>NW_008333347.1:260-764 GCF_000622305.1 Nannospalax galili | reverse complement strand
GTGGTGCATGACCTCTGAAGAAATATTGCCTATTCTTTTACCAAGACTAAACGTGATTCAAAAAGCCCTTAAAGATAAATGACAAAAAAATAATAAAGATATTGAAATGAAGAAAATAATCACATGACTCAAAGAATACAAACCGTTCAGGAAGAAATAGCAAAACGGAGAGGAGAAAGATAAATTGGAAAACTGGTTAGCCAATAAATAAAAAGAGCTGGTTATTCCCGTTCCCAAGAGAAAAATAATTTTCTCAAGTATACACGCCAACCTGTAAATATTAAAATCAAAGAATTAAAAGGAAAATGGGGAAAGGCTGTATTCCACGTCTATGCTAAAAGAGAAACTGCAAGGCTATAAAGAAAACAATAAAGATATTGCTTGACCATGTTAAGAAAATTTTAATCATTCAACTTTCTGCTTTCCTTTTACTGTGATTATTGAAAAATTTGTATACTGAGAAATATTGTGCAAATTCATGGTTTGATTTATGATCTGATGCTT
>NW_008333347.1:0-140 GCF_000622305.1 Nannospalax galili | reverse complement strand
AGCCTCTACTAGAACTGCAACTGTGGTTTCTGATATAGTCATTTCTACCACAACAGTTAATTTCACCCCTTCAGCCTGGGACTCAGCTAAAGGTGGGCTCTGCCACAATGTAATGGCACATGGGGGGATTCTGAGGGGAC
>NW_008333346.1:0-407 GCF_000622305.1 Nannospalax galili | reverse complement strand
CAAGGGGCAAAAACTGTCCTTTAAGTCCCTCTGACCACATTAGTATAGGGAATATGGACTTTTTAAAGAGAAGTTTACAATGAGGTGTTTCAGGGAACATATAGTCAGTATGCATTAGATGGAATGCTCTAGACACATTTGCTGAGTCTATTTGAGCAATAGTGGTGTTTAACTGTAAAGTGTCTTTGTTTATTTTTCTTTGAATGACCTACCTAAAGATGAAAGGGGATACTGAAATTAGCCACTATTATTATCTCAGAACTTTCTAGCCCATTTTGTGCTTTAGCATTTTATGAAATCATTTTATGGAATTATATATGCACCAGCATTTGGCCAGCAAGTTCCTGGGAACTACGTATCTCTGCTCTCTTTCACCCTCACTGCTAGATTTATAGCAGCACTCCATC
>NW_008333345.1:0-321 GCF_000622305.1 Nannospalax galili | reverse complement strand
GGAAAATGGGAGGGTTAGATGGCCTTTGAAAAGGTCTGAAAACCAGAGGAGCGGTCGTAGCATGAATGATTTATGTGCTGGACCACAGCTGTGTGGAACAGAAGCAGAAGGTCAGGAGCATGCGAGCTCAGTGCGGGGGAAGCGGGAGGAGAGGAAGCGAAGAGCGAAGGATGCTGCTTGGGAGACCTGTCTGCCTCCTGATGTCGACCGGGGCCTCCTGATGTCGACCGGGGCCTCCTGATGTCGACCGGGCTTCAAGGTCAGCTGCTTATGCTGAGGAATGGGTAGGTAGCTTTCACAGCCTTGCCAAGGTGGCTAGCT
>NW_008333344.1:5265-5855 GCF_000622305.1 Nannospalax galili | reverse complement strand
GCAATACTTTTAAATATATTTATTTATTATTTTTATTTTATGTGTTTGTGTATATTGCCTGCATGTGTGTAACTGCACCTGTGTTATGCAATGCCTCGGAGGACAGAAGGGGGCATCGGATTACTCTAGAACTAGAGTTAAGGACAGTTCATAGTTGCCATGTGAATGGGACCCAGGTTCAATTCCCAGTATGGGAATAGAACCAAGATTCCTATAGGAACTAAAGCTTACAGGATTACCTGACAACAGGAATCTTGGCCCTGTTCCCATGCTGGGAATTGAACCTGGGTCCTCTGCAAGAGCAGTCATTGCTCTTACTGACTGAACCATCTCTCTAGCCCTGTGGCAATCATTTTTTAAAGTATTCCCATAATAACACAGTAGAGTAGCTATAGAAAACAACAACTGAATATTTCAAAGTGGCTAGAAGAGAGGGTTTTGAGTGTTATTAGCACAAATGATAACTGTTGAAAGTGATAGGTCAATAGATAGATAGATAGATATACCAATTAATCCAATCCAACCACTACACACTGTATACCTGTAAAGACATGTCACACTATATCCAAAAATGCCTACAGTTTCAATGT
>NW_008333344.1:0-495 GCF_000622305.1 Nannospalax galili | reverse complement strand
ATATGTCCTTAGCCTTTAATTTTACTTCTAGGGTATCTTAGAAGAGTTGCTTTCTGATATGTGTATTTTGAAATTTAATCCCCTTTGTGTTCAAAAGCCCATTACTTTCCCTATATTTGAGAAATATTCAGCTGTGATTTTACTTTTTAGGAATTACATGCTTTTAGCTTTTACTTCGCCACCTTCTTTTATGCCATAAATTTAAAATTTTGGTTTTTTGGTCACATTCCAGCATTTTTGAAAGATGGTGTTTTCTTTATTGTTACAAAGTCTGAACCATTTAAAATTTTTTAATTATTATTTTTATTTTATGTGTATAAGTGTATTACCTGCATGTACGTAAGTGCACCTGTGTCATTCAGTGCCTGAAGAGGTCAAAAGAGGGTGTTGGATCCCCTGGAACTGGAGTTACAGACAGTTGATAGCCATCATGTGGGTGCCAGGATTAAACCTGGGTCCTCTGCAAGAGCAGCCAGTGCTCTTAACTGCTGAGCC
>NW_008333343.1:3289-6622 GCF_000622305.1 Nannospalax galili | reverse complement strand
CTGTCAGGCTAAGGTTGGATGGGGTGAGAAGAGGAGGCTGAGCGTTGCTGGCAAGCTAAAGTCTGGTCTCCAGTGGAGGCAGCACAAGACTCCCAGCCTCCCACACAGCCTCAGTGATGATCAAACTCCACCTTCCCCTTATGGACATTAGAAATCCTTCTCCTGGCTCTGATGGACACAGGGTGCAAGCGGGTAGCCTCCACTACCATCTGATGACATTCTTGTTGAATGTTCATAGATCGTCCTATGTATTCCTTAGAGCGATAATAGACGTTTCTCTCTTCCCTTAACTGAAAAGCAAGTTGAATGACCCGGAAATGCTCTGCTCTGTGGCATTTATCAATATGAAAGACATTGTAGAGAGAGCTTTTGTCATCACAAGCAAACTAGAAAATAGAGGGACATATTGATTTCCATTCTAAACTCTATTTTGAATTTTATCTAAACCACAAGTTGGCCAACATTTTATATAGAATATGAGACAATATTTTAAGACTTTTAGAACGTGTGTTTGCTACAGCAATGACAACTATTCTCCACAGCAGGAAAGGAGCCAGAACTGACCCATTAAACACAGCTTTACCATGGGGTTGGGTTGGGGCAGGGCACTGTTGGTATAAGACTCTTCTTACTTGAGTCAATATTTTTAATTCAATGTCAAAGAGTAAGAGGGAGATGATCTTTGATGCACTGTGATGAACAATGAATGTTGCATGTAGCCGACACCTAATCATGAGGATGAAACTTTGAATATTATAGGAATTCTCAAAACCACAACAACAAAACCTCCATCAGATGATAGGACACTGTGTGAATATTCCTGGGGAGACCCAAAAGGCTACTCAGCCCAGAGAGGGCAGCAACCACAGAGCAAAGTAGCAACATCATCAAAGCTCATCTTGCTGAACTAACAGGTAATATTGGGTTTATTTACAGACCAAGTGTGAAAGTTACTTACAGGAGCATGAATAACTCAAAAGTATCCACGTCACCAGAAAGCTCACCAAAGCACAAGTGGCACCTCATAAAAGATGCATCCCTGAAGCTCCTTGCCAGACAGCTGGGCCTTTCAAGTCCCTTCTCTCCAGGAATTGTTACTTCTTGGGTCCTTAGGGAAGGTTCTTTAATCTTGTACCTTTCAGATACTTCCTGAGTCTTGTAAATTTTGTTTACTGTAGAGTCTTAAGAATCTCCCTCCTCCAGCTAGAAGCCAGTGTTTCCATTTGGAGGAGATCACTGCCTCCACAAAGCTCTAGGCTTTAGTCCCGTGCCCCTCAGACAAAGGAGGAGTTCTGGAGAGAGATTTTGAGCATTACTTTGGATCTAAGTACCTAAGTTTTTGTTCTTTATCATTTTTCCTCAGACAACATAGACAGCACTTCTTCAGGTGAAAGGACATCACTTAATCATTCAGACTAATATGAAATCACCACTTGGCTTCCCAAGCAAGATTTCATTCGTGACTGACGCGGTCAAGGACAACCAATCAAATACGGCAGTCTCTGTGACTGTAACCAATCCAGAGAGCATCCAAAGTTATTTTTACTGATGAATCTTAATTGTAGCTGAAAGAGGCTAACTGTTGAGTTCTTGCAAGTCACAGTACTTACAGGCAGCCAAACATGTGAAGTAGAGTTCTAACCATAACAGAAGAGCTCCAAAAAGATATCAAAGAAATCATATTTACCTAACTATTGTGCCAGAACCATTGTCAATTTTGAGAAAAAATGATGCCCATTGGTACTAACTAAATATGAACATTTAAAAAAATATCTTGCTTAAAAAAATCACATTCAGATACATGAATACGTGATGATTACCAGTTAGTCCTGATATACAGTGTTTTATGCAGTTTGCTATAGACACATACTTACTGAAATGATAAAGATATGATTGTTACACAGGAGCCTATGGAATAAGCATCTTGAGCCCCTCTTGGAGACAAAACAACTGGGATCACCGTAGGCTGAGGCAGGGCTAGACCCCAGCTCTTAGATGCCTTGGCATGAGACTCACTCCTGTGCGTCCTCTTTGAGCACATCAGTCGGGAGCTCTGGCTGCAGGAGCCCACAGACAGAAGTGACCCAAACTTGCACCATGTAAATCCGTGGACACCACTTTGAGATACAGAGGGAGTTGTGACTATGACAATTGAATTTGAATCTAGACATGAGAGAGGTCAAGAAGAAGTCAGTTAAAGGGAAGAAAAGGGTGAGGGACCCGTAGGCCGAAACCCTCAAGTTCTCTATATGAAGATATTTAGCGAACTATACAAAGTATGAAGCCTCCAAGAGTAAACTGTACATTAACTTATAGGAACAGAGGTGTGCTTTCAGACAAAAGGAGGTATCGTTCTATTTACTTCTTATCTATCCAAATTATAGTTGGAATATTATTTTCTGATGTGAACGATGAGAGGAAAATGGGCTGGAGAACTCTGCAGTATATACAGAATGAATACACCAGGCCCTAGTATGCCCCTTCTCATCAGAGGCTTAAAATGTGCTGCGTGTACATGTGTGCGTGCATGTGTGTGCGTGTGTGCGTGTGTGTGTGTGAGTGAGTGTTTGTGTGCGTGCACGCACTTTTCCTAAGCTGCCAACATCTCTGTCTCAGGGCTTCAGGGGAATGTGCTGCGTGTACGTGTGTGCGTGTGTGTGCATGTGTGTGCGTGTGTGTGCGTGCGTGTGTACGTGTGTACGTGTGTGTGTGTGTGTGTGTGCTCACTTTTCAAAAGGCGCCATTACATGTGTGCGTGCATGTGTGTGCGTGTGTGCGTGTGTGTGTGTGAGTGAGTGTTTGTGTGCGTGCACGCACTTTTCCTAAGCTGCCAACATCTCTGTCTCAGGGCTTCAGGGGAATGTGCTGCGTGTACGTGTGTGCGTGTGTGTGCATGTGTGTGCGTGTGTGTGCGTGCGTGTGTACGTGTGTACGTGTGTGTGTGTGTGTGTGTGCTCACTTTTCAAAAGGCGCCATATCTCTGTCTCAGGGCTTCAGGGGAATGTGAAACCACCTCTATTCTTTCCCATGAAGTAACCCTACTCACCACAGGTGAAGAAAACCTGGCCATCCCTGAAGGATAGGAGCTCTGAGACCCCCACATTACAGCAACATTATGAGACTCTGCAATGTAAATATTCTAATGGGTAAATTATTTCTTCTTGGTAGAGAGATGTGTCTCATATACACAATAATGACACTTTAACTGTCTCCAGTTAGTCTTGGATTAGTGAACTGACTTTAGAAGCAGCAGAGTCCCACTTTAATGAAATAAAGTATGATTTTGGCTTGGTCTTGTGAGCTCAAGGCCCAGAAAAACTCTTACCAGTCTGT
>NW_008333343.1:0-3118 GCF_000622305.1 Nannospalax galili | reverse complement strand
CTGACCAGAAATACATACAGGTTTGTAAAGGATTTTTCATGTCATCCCTTGGCAATGATCCCATTGGTGGATTTGAGATTTCCAACACAGAAGTATATGTGCGCCTTAGGTCATTATAGGAAATATTAAAGTCAGCATTTTACAAGCAGATATCGTGGGCAGGTGTGGGGTAACTTCCTGGTAATAAACAGATGCTAGTACAATCTTAGCTATTTTAACAACTAAGATACGTGGCATCAGGTCCTTTCTGAAAGACCACTGCAAGAGGCAGTCCTTTCCAAGGAGCTCAGAGACTGCAGTTTTGAGGTCATCTGCCTTGTCTCCTCTCAGCCTGAGACTGAGTTCAGAGTGCCTTTGTGATTTGTGTAGAAGCTTCCAAAGTCCTGTTACTTGTGCATATGTCAACAAGCATACTTCTTATTAGGAGCACACATGGTTTGCATCAAATACATGTGTGAGTGAGTACTTATTCAACTGCCACACAGAACAAAGTTATACTGGGGTCATAGTTCATTGGGTCCACATTAGGTGAACTTCCCTCATTGCCTCCATTTTGAAAGACTGAGAGGGAAAGGCCTTGCCCTACTGTCGGGTCTTCAGTAGCCATTTCTATTGATTTTATGCCAAATATGCACATGGAGTGACATAACCTCTTTACTGTAGCTATAACATTATCTGACACTAGGAAATCTATAAAAACAGTGGTTTAAAGGGATGGAGATGCGGCTCAGTGATTAAGAGCACTGGCTGCTCTTGCAGAGGTCCTGGGTTTGAATCCCAGCACCCACATGGTGGCTCACAATCATCCATAACTCTAGTTCCAAGGGATCTAAACCCTCTTCTGGCATCAGTGGGCATTGCATGGCATGGGTGCACTTATACATTCAGGCAAAACATACATACACGTAAAATAAAAATTAATTAGTTGGTTAATCAGTATTAGAACCCAAACCACCAAACAGGAACACCTAGAGTTATTCACTTTGTTTCCCTTGTAATAAATAGTCATGAGACACACATTGATGTGCATTGATATGCATATATCAGTCACATATAGGACACGGACCCATAAAATTACATCACCTGGTGACACTGTTTGTGTAAGTATACTCTATGATGTTTGCATGACAAATTCCTGATGATAGGCTTCATAGAACACATCCCTACTGCTAAGCAACATATGACTCTATCTAAAATAGTATTCCCATCTTCCTACATCACACTGGAGGGACCAGGGATCCCACTACGCTATGATCATTTTTCCCTTTGGAAGAGAGGAGAGAAACTCATTTTCCTTTTGGATCAGTTAGACCAAACACTACAGATGCTTCTGGAGGGAAAGTCTTAGGAGGACAGGGCCTCCAGGACCATGAGCTCGGGAAAACTTAGAAATCCCAGGGAGTCTCATTTTCTTGTCTCTACCTCCGTACATTTGACATTGTCTAAAAACAAGGTGCTCAGGCCGGAACAGCCATCTGGCTGCCATGCAGAGCAACTTCTATCGCCCCGGGGCCAACAGAAGAGGAAGAAGTGAAACTTCAGTCTTCTGAGTATCATTGATCCACTGAACTGCATCTCTTCAAACCTCTGCTAAGACAGTAAATGTCTTTACTAAGTTACATTTACTTGTATCATCTACAACCAAAAGTATCCTGGTTCCCATCAAATTACACGAGTCTTTTCCTTTCTGCCCCACTTCCCCTGTCCTCTCCACCCTCTCTTTTGTCCCTGCCTTTCTTTTGGTTTTCATTCCTTCCTTTTCTCTTTTCTGTTTATTAGTGCTCAGAGATTTGTTCATATGCTATCATTTGCTATCCATGAATCATATCACCAAAACTGAACCTCCAAGAACTGCTATTACTTCCTTTAAAGCCTGAATTCAGAAATGTAAGGGTCAAGAATGTGCTAATTAGAAGATTCATACACCTTTGAGATCACAGCACCAGCCATGGAAATGAAGAGACTCATGTTGCCATCATCCAGTATGAGATCAGCTCTCAGAGACCCAACCAGACAATATCACCCCTCAGACAGCCCCAGCATCCGTGATAAGCACGTTTCCTCAAACCACCTTTGCTCTCAGTCCGACCACAAGCACTGTGTGGGTTGAGAACAGGATGTGGAGAGAACTGAGGATAGCATCTGACCACCTTTGGCTTCTGAAAAGACAGCCCTGCCAGTAGTAGCAGATCCAAGGAAGGAAAAAGAGTCACTTGGCATTTCTGACATTTCCACAAGACGTCCATGTTCCACCAAAGTGCTCAGGGAGGACTGCACCTAAGAAACACCCCAAGGCCCAAACTTTCAGTAAAAACTAAGAGTGAGATGTTTGCCAGCTCAGCAGAAAGACCATTAGAATGACTGTTGTTTAAGAAAAAAAAAAAAAAAATTGTTACCAAATGCAAGGAGAGAAGCATGCCTGGTCAGGTCTAGAGACCAGGCCTGTTGTCCAGGACCCTCAGGTAGGTCTCCCTGGACAACTGTGAGGTATCTTCTCACTGTGCATCTAAGTCTTCTTGGGTTGCCATAACAAAATACTATAGACTGGGGCTACTTTCTCAGGGAGCTGGAGGTTTGGGATATCCAGGGTCAAAGTGCCTGATGATTTAACCTCATTTCTTGGTAACCTCCATGCTTCAATCTGTTGGTTTTGTTATTGGTGTTAAGATAACTACCAGTCTGGGTAAGTTATGAAGGTTACAGGCTTATTTACCTCACAGATCTGAAGGCTGAGAACTCCACAAACATGGCTACAGCATCTGTGAGACCCGTTGCTACCTCATGACATGGAGGAGGGCGTGCTACAGTGTGATGATCAATGCTGTCAACCTCACAGAATCTAGAATCACCCGAGAGACGACCTCTGGGCCTTCCTGTGAGGGATTATTGTTATTCTGTTAGGTGATGTGGGAAGAGCCATCTTAATTGTGGAAAGCCCGTCCTTGGGCACGGGGAGCTGAGATGCAGACACGTTTTCTATGCTTCTTTCCCAGAGATGAGGTGACGAGTTCCTCAAGCTTCTGTTGCTTCCCCTGCTCAACAGCCTGAGCTCAGCCCCATGTGTTAATAACGTTTCCCATTGCATATATTATGTATCCTCTTTCCACACACACCAACC
>NW_008333342.1:0-678 GCF_000622305.1 Nannospalax galili | reverse complement strand
TAAATAATCATTTATTTTGTTAGTATACTATTTATTTATAAATAAATCTTTTTTATTTTATATGTATGAGCGTTTCTTGCCTGCATGTACGTGAGTGCAAACATGGCCTGCGATGCCTGCAGAGGCCAGAAGAGAGCCTCAGATCCTCTGGAACGGGAGTTACGAAAGGTTGTTAGCTGCCATGTGGGTGCTGGGAACAAAACCCAGGTCCTCTGCAAGAGCAGTCAGTGCTCTTAACCACAGAGCCATCTCTCTAGTCCCATAGTAACATTTAAAAATAGATGTTTTATTTCACTGTTGATGCAAAATAACAGCAATGAATCATGACAAGGAATATTTTAAAATTAAAGATGTTTCAAATGGAAAAATGACTTAATACACACTACATTAAATATAATTATATTTTCCTTCACAACTTTCTAAATACGTATTTCTATCATGTTTTTTTTTTTTTTTTTTCCTTTTTGAGACAGGGTCTCCTTGTAGCTCCAGCTGTCCTGGAACTCACTATGTAGACCAGGCTGGCCTTGAACTCACAGAGATTGGCCTGCCTCTGCCTCCCGAGTGCTGGGATTAAAGGTGTGCGCCACCATGCCCAGCCTTTCTTCCATGATATTTTAACAAGATAATGAGGTAAATGGAGATCAATAATACACTATAGACATGGTACATAATTAA
>NW_008333341.1:0-278 GCF_000622305.1 Nannospalax galili | reverse complement strand
TCAACATCATGCCAGAAAAAACTCCAAATTCGTTCCCTTAGAGCCTTACTTTAATCAAGAGGGCTTAAGATCTCCCCCCAAAAAAGCTTAAAATTTTAGAATGAGGTGTATCAATTTGTGCCCTGGATCCTGTCAGCAGACATATCTGATCCAGAGGTCTGGAACTTTCTTGCATATCTGGCTCGTAAAAAAAAAAAAATCCAAGGAAGGCATAATTTTCCCCTTTCCCTTTTCCCCATAATGGCAGCCATCCAGCAATGCTTAGGAAACCCACCTAA
>NW_008333340.1:0-612 GCF_000622305.1 Nannospalax galili | reverse complement strand
GTGAGAAGGATCAGGAAGCAGTATTGGTTGCCCAGGTGTCTGGGGCCCCAAAACTAGGAATGGCACAGGGCCCAAACCAGGTGTATAGAACGGCGGGGGGGATGGAAAGGTGAATGTGGCTTAGGGAGTCCCGGTGCGGAGAACTGCGCTATAGACTTACCCCAAGAAGCCTGAGGATAATAGTGCAGGCTAGGAGAGTTAGCCGGTGGTGCAGGCCCAGGGAAGCAGAGAGAGGTGAGGGTGGGGCCAGGACCAGAAGTGGTGCTCCTGGAGCCCAAGAAAGGGACTGAGTTGCTCTGGGTGAGAAGGATCAGGAAGCAGTATTGGTTCCCCAGGTGTCTGGGGCCCCAAGAGTAGGAATCAGCCCCGACTTTTTAATTAATAGAAAAAGTTTCAGTCTTCCACAAAGTAATAGCTGTTCTGCATGTTCATTATAGGGTCAAGGCTGGCCTCAGTGTCCACACACAATGTTGTCCTGCTTTGGGTCACTCAAGTCTGTCCTTTCAAATTAAACAATGCTTGCAGTGAAAGGATATTAAGTTCTTGTAGGTAATCTCATATAAATTTTTTTGGTCTTTTTGAGACAGGGTCTCCCTGTAACCCCAGCTGTCC
>NW_008333339.1:0-830 GCF_000622305.1 Nannospalax galili | reverse complement strand
AAAAAATAACTATTCAATTTAAAAAGTGGCAAAGTGATATCTTGTCATTTGCCTATCTTATTCTTTCAAATGATTGCAATATCAGGTTGTCCTAATTGACAACTCTACAGTATCAATTGTCCAAATATTTTTGCCATGTGGTGTATGCTGTAATATACTTCAGCAACTTGGTTTACTATAAAGTGATTTTGATCATGTCCCTTAGAACATCAAAAAATTCCCTTTTTGAGATCCCATTACCGTCACAAATAGCATTACATTAGGAAACTAGGAATTCCCTCCGTTAGCACTTGTTAAGTCTGAAGCTAGTCTGTGTGTTTGGGAAAATAAGTGGCAACTTTCTAAATATATACAACTAATTTGAGACACAGATGTATGACCCTGTGGGTGTGTGGGTGTGTGTTTGTACAGATGTGTGAATGGGTAATGATTTTTCCTAATTTAGAATTTAAATATGAGGTTCTCTGGGTGAAATTTGTGAAAATATTTTTCCCTTATCTTTGGTCCTCTACACACTTCATTCTTTTTATATTTCTTGGCTGAGTCTGTGAAGATTCCTTGATTTCTACATACTGTATCCAAAATCCTCCCCCTACATTATCATTTACTTTTCTCTGTCTTCTTGTCTTTTCTTATTTCACCTCAAATCTCCTATCAGTATCTGAAATATCATACATATTTGTCTTTGCTCTATTTAGTGGAATAGAAGTTGTTATGGTTGTGATTATTATAATGGCTTGCTTTCACTCTTATATATCATGACCTAGAGCATCAATGCCTACTGAAGACTGTGTATATATGTGAAGAAAGGAAGAAATAAAGAATGAAAG
>NW_008333338.1:0-296 GCF_000622305.1 Nannospalax galili | reverse complement strand
CAGGAGGAGAGGACAGGAGGAGAGGGCAGGAGGAGAGGACAGGAGGAGAGGGCAGGAGGAGAGGGGAGGACAGGAGGAGAGGACAAGAGGAGAGGGCAGGAGGAGAGGACAGGAGGAGAGGACAGGAGGACAGGAGGAGAGGGCAGGAGGAGAGGACAGGAGGGAGGAGAGGACAGGAGGAGAGGACAGGAGGACAGGAGGAGAGGACAGGAGGAGAGGACAATTGGAGATTGCAGATACAGTAACATGCAGTTCTTCCAGGGGATTCACTGGGGAGGAGATATGCTTATAATGAC
>NW_008333337.1:9300-9784 GCF_000622305.1 Nannospalax galili | reverse complement strand
CTGTTAGAGTGCTTTTTATCCATGAACCAATGCAGAGAATTTCTTTCTTGCTTTAGCAAGATATTGTAGCTCTTAGGTGCAAGGTGCAGCCTAGCAACCCAGAGGCATTCTATGGATGTAGAAGCCCTCCAAGGCCACCACGGTCACACCACTGGTGCTGTGGTAGACAGGGAGTAAGGTGACCCAGATACCATGGAACAGCAGCATGCTGAAGGTCAGGAGCTTTGGTTTCATTGACTGTATCAGGTAGGTTCATGTCCAGGAAAGCTACGCTGAAGCTCACCATGGCAAGGGTGCTCATGTATCCCAGACCATGAAAGAAAGCAGTGAATGAGCCCTTGTTACACATGTTGATGATGTGACCATATTCTGAATGTTCATCTCCATCCACAAAGGGTGGAAAGGTTCCCATCCAGATGTCAAAAGCATTTGGAAAGGAATGATGAAGCTAGGTGCCCTGATAACAGCAGCCACCTCGTCCTTC
>NW_008333337.1:6479-9168 GCF_000622305.1 Nannospalax galili | reverse complement strand
AAAAATGCTTAAATTCATATGGAGGCACAAAAGAACCCAGATAGCCAAAGCAACCCTGAGCACAAAGAGCAATGCTGGGGGCATTAATATACCAGATCTCAAAGTACACTACAGAGTCATAGTCATAAAAACAGCATGGTACTGGCAGAAAAACAGACATACAGATCAATGGAACATCATTGAAGACCCAAACCTGAGTACACAAAATTTCAGCCACCTGATATTTGACAAAGGTGCCAAGGACACACAATGGAGGAGAGGCAGCATCTTCAACAAATGGTGCTGGCAAAACTGGATCTCCACCTGTAGAAGAATGAAACAAGATCCTTATCTTTCGCCTTGCACAAAAGTCAACTCCAAATGGATCGAAGACCTCAATGTGAAACTGGAAACCCTGAAACTGTTAGAAGAACATATTGGCAGTAACTTACAGGATATGGGTGTAGGAAAGGATTTCCTAAATCAGACAGAAGTTGCTCAGGGATTAAGGTCAGCAATAAGTGGGTCAATAAGTGGGACCTCATTAAACTGAAAAGCTTCTGTACAGCAAAAGAAACAATCAAAAAAGTGAAGAGAAAACCCACAGAATGGGAAAAAAATCTTGAGTGACACACTCTGACAGAGGTTTAATATCCAGAGTATATAAAGAACTCAAAAACAAAGAAGCAAGAAAGCAAATGATCCAATTAAAAGACCGGCTAAAGATCTAAACAGAGGGTTCTCAAAGGAAGAAATAAAGATGGCTAAGAAAAATCTTTAAAAGTGTTCAACGTTGTTAGCAATTAGGGAAATGGAAATCAAAACCACCTTAAGGTTTCACCTTACCCGAGTGAGATTGGCTATGATCAAGAGAACAAATAGTACCAGATGCTGGCAAGGATGTGGAGAAAGGGGAATGCTCTTTCATTGGTGGTTGGAGTGCAAACTCATGCAACCCCTATGGAAAATAGTGTGGAGAACTCTTAAGATATTAAAAATGAACCTACCATATCACCTGGTTATATGACTACTTGAGTCATCCTGTTGCAGAGACATTTGTACAACCATGTTTTTGCTGCTCTTTTCACAATAGCTAAGAGATGGGTATAACCTCAGTGTCATTCACTGAAGAGTGGTTAATGAAAATGTGGTACGTTTACACAATTGAGTTCTACTCAGAGGAAAGAAAGATGAAATAATGAAATTTGCGGGTAAACGGGTGGATCGAGAAACTGTTACAGTAAGTGAAGTAACACAGAGACGTATGTTCTTCCTCATTTGTGGATCCTAGCACTAAATCCTTATAACAGGTGGAGGCCAGAAGAGGGCATCAGATTCCCCTGGAACTGGAGTTAAGGACGGTTCATAGCTGCCATGTGGGTGCTGGGAATCGAACTCAGGGCCTCTGAAAGAGCAGTCAGTCCTCTTAACCACTGAGTCATCTCTCCAGCCCCACATTTGGCACTTTCATATGTATGTTCCATATGCATAAATAATGCACTAAGCAACATTAATTTCCACAAATTTATGGTTTAAGAAATGCACCTCTCAGTGCAACATGGGCATGGAAAAGAAACAACCAAGTCTATAATTGAAAATATTTCCTTGCTCTTTTAAAAAAGTATTTTTCTTTTAGTATTTTTAATAGTGTGTATTCTGTTTATGTGGGGGTATGTGCACATGAGTACTGGTGCTTTCAGATGCCAGAGGCATAAGATTCTCTGGAGTTGGAGTTACAGGTGATTGTGAGCCACCTGACATGGTTGCCTGGAACTGAAATCATGTCCTCTACAAGAGCAGTAAGTACTCTTAACCACTGAGCTATCTCTCCAGCCTCTCTTACTCCAGAGAGCTGAAATTAAAACTACCGAGGCAGGAGAGATGGCTCAGGAGGTAAGAGCACTGGCTGTTCTTGCAGAAGACCTCGGTTAGAAACCCAACACCCACATGGTGGCTAACAATCCTCTGTAACTCCAGTTCCAGGGGACCTGATGCCCTCTTCTGTCCTCTGTGGGCATTGCATGATATGGGTGCCCTTACACGCAGGCAATAGACACATACATATAACATAAAAATAATGAAATATTTGTTAAGAACCCCCTTCAGAGGCAAATATGCATATGTATGTGCATATATATTCACTTGTATATATATATATTTTTTGAGACAGGTTTTCCCTGTAGCCCCAGCTGACCTGGAACTCACTATGTAGATGAGGCTGGTCTTGAGCTCATAGAGATCTGCTGCCTCTATCTCCCAAGTGCTGGGATTAAAGGCATGTGCCACCAAGCCAAGTGACACAAAAATTTTTATCAATTTTTACTTTGCATAAAGTGGGTTTGCAAACATAATTCATTTTATAACAACAGGTATATGGTACTCAGGAATTTGAAGTGAGCTTGAGTTATCTAGTGTTTCAGAACATCCTCAGGTAAATAGCAAAATGAAATAAAGAAATTTATTTATTCTAAAAAAAATAATATTGGTATCCGTACCTGGGAATACTATTAATAGAAACAAATTTTATAAGCCACATGCAATGACAATGACATATCACTAAGTCAACAGTAAGAGGAACCTGTGTTTACAGATTCCTAAAGCAAACCCTCCATGCTGTAGTTCACTGTTGAAAACAAGAATGAGACAAAAGCATTCCATGCTGTTATCTCTACGAGACCCTATGCTAGAGGTGCTGACCAATGCATCACTG
>NW_008333337.1:2408-5098 GCF_000622305.1 Nannospalax galili | reverse complement strand
TCTCTCTCTCTCTCTCTCTCTCTCTCTCTCTCTCTCTCTCTTTCTCTTGGTGAACAGCTTATTCTTTAGATCGCACAACTACCAGCTCTTCCTTTTGTCATTTTGCCAATTTGATTCTGTTTCCCTTTGACTTTGGAACACCAGAACACTAATGGAGCTCCTGGTGGAAAATACTGTCTTGGCCACTACTTTAATGGGAATGCTCCCAATATAGTTTCATTAAGGTTTTTTTTTTTTTTGGCCTTTTTGAGACAGGGTCTCCGTGTAGTTCCAGCTGTCCTGAAACTGACTATGTAGACCAGGCTGGCCTTGAACTCACAGAGATCCGCCTGTCTTGGCCTCCCAAGTGCTGGGACTACAGGCGTGTGCCACCACGCCCACATTAAGGTTTTGATCTCCCAATGCAAGAAGATTGTACAGCAACAGTGTGCTTTAGAATGTTGCTAGCACCTTATCCTGTCCAGTCGAGCATTTTTACCACATGTCTCTTCAGTGCAAGTCCATCCACTGGAGTCTAGTCTCTCCCTTAAAGTCTCTCCTCTTCCTCACCCTGTAGTAATCAATTGCCAGTAGTTCTTTGGCTAGCGTTGGGGGTCTGTGCACATTTTTTCCAGTTCTACACTGGGTTTTTGTTTGAGTCAGTATGGGTCTTGTGCATGCTGTCATCATGGTTGCAAGTTCATAGGAGTAAGTTCCAAGAGGCCTGAAAGCCTCTGTTTGCTTATGTTCATTCACCAACTCTAGCTCTTACAATCTTTCCACCCCCTCTTCCTCAATGGTCCCTGGGCTATGGGTGAGTGACGTTTAATATAGGAGTCCTATTCAGTTTCACACAATCTGCAGTCTTCTGTTCTTTAAACAGGGGACCAGTTGTGGTCTTCAGCATGTCTATCTTACTCTGTAGTATGAGGAAGATTCACTGGTGAGAGTTGAGGAACATATTAGTATTCTCTCTACCTCTTGTTCCTCTATGTTCCATGAGTTTATGAGTCAAGATTCCACTGTAGATGTGTCAGTTAGGACATATATGTTCATACATATTTTCTCTGTGTGTGACCAGTTGTGGAACTCTGTAATAGCTCCATCTGTTGCAAAAAGAAGCTTCTTTGATGAGTGGTGTATATATACTTGTCTGTAAATATAAGGATTCATGTTTAGCATATGGTAAGAAATTTCATCTGTCTAGAGATATGGAAGAGATAGGGTTTTCTCTAGGCTCTGTGACCTCTCTAGTCATGTATATTTGGCTGTGTTTAAAAATAGGGAACATTTCAAGAGTTTGCGTGTCATCCTTGCACAGGGGCCATGCTAATCGTCAGTATTATTATAATTTTAGAACATGCTGAAGCCAGCACTATATCTACTTCCTATACTGGGGCTGCTACCCCAAATGAACCTCATCTGTCAAGATTCTGTCTCAAGTCACAGCAAGACTTGGACAGAATGGAGGGTGGGCATCTCTGTAGCAGCTGCCTGTTATCCCTCTGGTACTCTGTGTAGGTGGGTCCCTAACAAAAATTTTGAGTGGAATAAGTTGATGGCAAAGCAATTAGAGCAGCAGCTTGATATGAGGAAAAGGAAGTATTTATCAGTGAACACTGGACGTGCTGTTGTCAGAGGAGGCACTGCGTTAGGCACAGAGAACTCTAAGATGAAAAGATACAGTCCTTTTCTCAAGGAATTCTCACCCTATTGGATGTCAGTTGGAGAGAAAGTCTGAGTGATAAACTTGAACTGAGAAACTACTAAATTGGAGATTTATTTGCTCTCCGTAGCCCCAGATGGCCTAGAACTCACTATGTAGACCAGACTAGTCTCAATCTCATAGCTATCCATCTTCCTCTGCCTCCTCAGTGTTGGGATTAAAAGGTGTGTGCCACCACACTGGGCCTGAACTCTGGTGTCTCATTTTGATTCTCTCTCTCTCTCTCTCTCTCTCTCTCTCCGTGTGTGTGTTCACCAATCCACTTGTTGAATTAGAGGATTACTTCCAAGAGTAAATGTCCTTTTCTTAATGGAATATTCACAAATGCAATGCACACGTATTTTCCCTCAACACAGCTTATCCCTTCCTTCCCTTTCCTCTTCTTAATACTCAGTTCTTCTTCCTACTGCTTTCTAAGTGTTGTTTTGATTTTTCTATTATTTGAATTTATAACATCAATGTGACTATTTTTTAAAAGTTTTATATGTTTTATATGTTTATATGTATAAACATGCACATTTGCATGCAATGTCTGCATAGGCCAGAAGAGGGCATCAAATCTCTACCTGGAGTTACAGATGGCTGTTAGCTGCCATTTGGGTGCTAAGAACCCAACCCAGATCTTCCAGAAAAGCAGCCAGTACTCTAAACACTGAGCTATCTGTCCAGTCCCAACTATTATTTATTTCAACATTGTCTGGATTATTTATGACATTTAGGTGTTAATGAAGGTTTACTTATCTGCAGACTGGATTTAACAAACTGAATTTCTTCACTTTTCTTTTAAACAGAGTAACATATGTCCCAGGTAGCCTCAAATCTGCTATGTAGTTGAGTATGTTCTTGAAATCCTGATCATCCCAACTTTAGCTTCCAGAGGCTGGGATTAAAAATGTGTGCCATCAAGTACAGCCATAAACTGAATTTTGAATCTATGTTCATGTGATGAATTAATAACAGAAAATTTGTGCCTAAACTAAGCCCT
>NW_008333337.1:0-2093 GCF_000622305.1 Nannospalax galili | reverse complement strand
TCAAAGACAGAAATTTTGCCCATTATTCTTTGGTTGTGTTTTGGTCTGTATAACTTCAATATTGTTAAAATCTTTGTAACATAATATTATTGCATATATAATTTTAATCGTTTGTCAGCATTGCCTTCTTCAGTATTATTTGCCTGCAGGTATGGAGAGAGAGAGACAGAAAGAGAAGAAAGAGAAAATATCCATATATAAAACTCTCAAACTAATGTTTGCTTTATGAGCAAATGTATCACATCTCCTCAACATCTTTATTTTGTTATCTGTTATCAACATTCATTGACTTTCTGTGGATTCGAAGGTAATTACAGTTTGAGTCTTTACCTTAAGGTGCTCAAAGCTCTCTATACAGGTCAATGCCTGATAACTACCGATATGTACTGGCTTTGAAATTTGCCATGGAAGAGATCCACAGGAATCCCATCTTTTACCCACTATAACTTGGGATATGGATTCCATAATGTTCAGCAAAACAAACATCAGTTACTGGGTAGTTCCTTCATTTTTCTTAAGGGAAAAGACAAAATCCCAAAATATGCCTGTAGGAAAGAGAACAAGTCAATAGCAAGAACATTGTGGGCACCTGAGGCACAGCTTGGAACACTGCTGGAACTCTACAAATTTCCACATACTCCACACTCAGTTTGCAGTGAGATTTGCAATCCTGTATTCAGAAAAAGCCTTCAGGAAGGAAAGACTGTCTGTTGTTTTCATTGTAGCCCTGCCCAGAGAATGAGATTGCCAATCAGACAGGTAACTTCACAGCATATAGACAAGTCATCCTCCACTCTTTCAAATTTGCCCATCAATTGAAGGAATGGCAAATACCTTGAGAATGAGTGTCAAGATAAAACTCTTAGACTTCACTTAGTAGATTCATTATACTAATGTATTTTCCCCTTAAAAAACATCCTTTGTTCCTTAAACTACAATATTTCATTCATTTTCAGGACTCACTGAAGTATTGCTTTTGCAGTAGAACATTTTTCTCCACCCCCAGTTGCCATGTTTCATCTCCATCACCTGTGGAGATATACACCCTCTGTATCTTCTCTGAAACAACATTCAGGTCACAGTGAAGACATGCACTTGGACATCCTTCCCCTCACTGTTCCTTGATACAGAGGAAATGTTCTGAGCTTTTGCTGGGATTCAGAAGAATGTATGACTTTGGATGATTGTGGTTCAGTAAAAGGAGTTAAGCTGGAATTCCCAGGTGAGCACAGCTGGCAACACAGTAGGACATGACCTGGGTCAATGGAAAAGCGGTGCAATAGTGATGACCACAGAGACCTATGGGATTACATAAGGACAGAATATACATTCTGGGGAAAATGCCACAAGAATCTTCACAGATGCTATAGTCTTGGTGTTATTGAAGCTGTACAATGGAAAGAATGGAATCTTAAGATTAACATAAATTCAAACAGTGTGTTTTGTATAATCCTTGAGGAACTTCAAATGAAGTTCTGTGTAATTGGAGCATAGAAAATAGGGACTGGATGGAAGGGTCAGTGATTAAAAGCATTTGCTGCTCTTGTAGAGGACTAAAGTTTGGTTCTCAGCACCCACAATGGATGGCACCCAACCACCTGTAAATCCATCTCCAGGTGACCTGACATTTTCTCCTTACGTCTACAGGAATCTGCATGCACATGCTCACACCGACACAGACATCTGCTGTTGGAGAACCCTGCCCTTTTTGAACTCTGCAGAAAGCATGCTTGACTACATGTACAAAGTTGCCAATAGCCAAGAGTGTCTATGATGGCAGAACCAGATAGGCATGTATGCAGACACAGGCTCTGAAGTGCAGCATCCCTTGTGTTTAGATTGGAAAAAAAAATTTAATGCAAAAGTCTTTGCTTTATTTACTTTATTGTATGAACGTTTGGTCTGTACCCTGGAAACAGGCCACACTCTGATGCTGTTTCCTAAGGCTCCTGCTGAGAAATGTCCTTGATCTGCTTACACTTTGTTCCTTAATACAGGCTTAGAGCACCCCACCCCTGTGAGTAAACCCTTGGCAGTTAGAAACTCAGTGCTCTTTGTTCTAAGGAACAAGGAGTCTCTTGGTCTCCCAACTT
>NW_008333336.1:0-2930 GCF_000622305.1 Nannospalax galili | reverse complement strand
AAGTGGAGCATGACTCAGGCCAAACCCTATAGCCATGTGGGCCTAGACACACACACACACACACACACACACACACACACACAAGCACATACAGAGTGATGGGGTGGGATCCCAGAACCTCATGCATACATGCTCTGCAAGCATTCTGCTAAGCCATACATCTTTACCCCCTTCTACTTTTTTGCACTATATGGCATTGGCATATCTCTGGGGTGTTTTTGTTTTTAATATTTTATCTATTTTTATTTTATGTGTATGAGTGTATCGGCTGCATATATGTAAGTACACCCATGTCATGCAGTGCCCACAGTGGTCAGAAGAGGGCATCAAATTCCCCTGGAACTGGAATTGGGATGGTTGTTAGCTGCCATGTAGGTGTTGGGAATTGAACCCAGGTCCTCTTCAAGGGAAGTCAGTGCTCTTAACTGCTGAGCCATCTCTCCAGCCCCATTTTTTTGTTGTTTTTTGGTTGTTTTGGGTTTTTTGATTTTGGGGAGGGTTGTTTGTTTGTTTGTTTATTTGTTTGTCTTTTTGAGACAGGTCTCCCTGCATCCCCAGCTGGCCTGGAACTTGTCATGTAGACCAAGTTGGACTTGAACTCACAGAGATCCACCTGCCTCTGCCTCCCGAGTCCTGGGATTAAAGGCATGTGCCACCATGCCTGGCTTAGCATATCTCTAAAGTATCAGCTGAAACCTGCCTGGAGGCGTGGACAGCTCACTACTTTCCAGCCAAGAGTCCCACATGTGAATACATGGACTGGTCATATCTGTCCTCTCCTCAACCCCACAGGCCTATATTCTATTACCGTGGCAACACACTGATGGCAGTCACTCTTGGCCAGTACAAGGCCCACTTCTGGACTTGGACCAACTCCTGGGAGGAGTTCAGACAGGTACAGGCCCTAGGAAGGGGGCACCACTGGGAGACTCCTGGGGACCCGGGACCTATCTGCTTCTAAGCCACCAAGAAGGGAGGTACCGTGGCTTCTACCACCTTTCTCCCTCGTGTGGCCCAGTGGCCTCCACCGTCTTCAGCATGCATGTGTGGATATCCACAGTTGGAGGCTAGGCACACTTGCTCTGCCCTGAATAATACAGGCCACCTAGAAGACACTAAGGGCATGTGAGTAGTGTCCCTGCAGAAAAAGAAGCTAAGGGATCAACACACCCTCCTGGGATGTCTGCCTTCACAGGAGGCCTTCAGACAGTACAGCCCAGGTCCAGGCAGAGGACTTCACTGTCCCTCCATGCTCCTAAGCCTCTCCTGAGCCCACCACCAACCCCTCTCGGGCCAGCAACATCAGGGGTGGCCTGCCCAGGCCCCGCTATTGATGGTCCCAAATGGACCATAGGTATCCTGGTGCCTGCCCAGGGTCTGAAGGCGTAGTACCACATCACACGTACCCTAGGCTCCTGCTGGTCCTTCTACCCACATGGAGTTGCCATAGGCCTTGTGTCCTCTAAGGTGCTGGTCCTACCTCCTCCAGCCCCTCAGGCTCTTCAAGGTCTTTAAACACATGAAAACCATTAATATGCTTTAATGGGGAAGAAAATCACTTAATGAAAAATCTAAATACTAGAACATTCTGAACCAACTAAGAGGTAACTACAAATGCCTCAGCTCAGGAGGCTCCTGCTAGGCAGGGTTCTGGGCTAGGCAAGATGCCAGGCTAGGGGAGCAGGCACAGGCGGGTGGACAGCATAAAAGGTGGACGTGTGACCATGATGCGACAGCTTTGACACCCAGGACCCCAGTACCTTGTGTGGAAGTATAGGGCAGCCTAGGACAGTATCCAAAGCCCCAATAGGCCTGCTTAGCTCACCTCCTTACTGCCGCACGCTGCCTGATGGTCGTCCTGAACATTACCCTGCCAGGCCCCTCAGAGCTAGTACCCTAAGGATCCTCCTGGTCCCAAGACCAGGGTTAGTCTGTGGAGTCCTCAGGCCCTCACAAGCTTTGTGTCTTTGTGTGAAGACACAGTATTCTTATTTCAAATACTGGGGCCCCTATGTGTCTATATGGAATCCAAGTCAGGAGAAATACTACAAAAGACATGTTGTCTGAACTGCCCATGGACATAGATCATACATGCCCAAGGGCTGGGAGTCATAGATCTGCCCCACTGCCCCCTCCTGATGGCTCTCGAGTTGGGAACAAGTTTGTCCAAAGGCTACATGGCTGCCCCATATAAGAGCCTCTCTTGGAACCTGGGCCCAATACTGCTCTAAAGGCCAGGCCTAAGGGCTATACAGCCTGCATGCTCTGGCTCCAGGTCACTTGAGTGACTGAGCTACTCCAGTTCCTCCTTGGTATGACTATGCCATATGGACTCAGTGCAGGTCGTCAGTGCAGTGCCAGGTGGACCCTAGCCATTGATGTGATGTGGTCCTCTGCATCCCTTCCTCCTGAACCAGTGCTGGAGCCAGGCTGGTGGAAGGTAAGGCGGGAATGCAGATGGACAAAGGTGCTGGATCCCATTAGGATTGAGGCCTTACCCTTTTTTCCAATTTTATTTATGTATGTATTTGTGCTCCTACTTGTCTGTATGTGCACCATGTGTGTGCAGAAGCCACAGAGGCCATCGGATCACCTGGAACTGGAGTTATAGACAGTTGTGAGCCATCTGATATGGGTGCTGGCAACTGAACCTTGGTCCTCTGCAAGAACACCAAGTGCTCTTAACCACTGAGCCAGTTCTCCAGCCCCAGGGTCCGTCCTTTTAGTAGAATGGCCTTGGAGTGAGGACATTAGATGCCTGCCTAGTAAGCTGGCCACAAGATGTAGAACACCCAGTATCTCAGTCAGGGTCACTAGTTCTAGGGCTGTTCTTCCCACCCACTTCAAGTCCAGCCAAAGCTTATCATGGGCACTGCTCTGGCCTGGCCTTCTCCTGTCCTTTGCTGCCTTGAGATCTGAACAGCCCAGTG
>NW_008333335.1:0-889 GCF_000622305.1 Nannospalax galili | reverse complement strand
TTGGACAAAATTCTGTGCTTATTAAATTTCTTTCAAAGAAGTACTTGTAAAAGTTTAAATTCCTTCCCAATAGCATTAAAAAATACAATAGTATACAATCTCGTCGGTTTTATCATTTATGAATTTTTGTTTCACCTAGTTCCTTTGTAATACATGAGTTTTATTGGCCTTAAAAAAAAAGATCTGGAAAGATTTCTACTTAGAGGTAGAGAATATAATCAACACTGCTCTCCACACACAAAAAAACAGAGTTGCCTAGCAATGTTAGAATTAAAAGGGGAAAATAACAAAATAGAACACTGTCTGAAATTATGCGATGCACTATTAAATTGGCTTGCAGTTCTTACAAAGGGGCTTTTAAATTAGAATGGACATAAGACTTCCTAGCACGGGCATAAAAATGATCATTTTTTTCAGTATTCTTTCATTTAGAGCAGTGTCCATGATAAAGGGCACAGATAATCTGAGAACATGTTACAGTCCCACCAGAGCCCTGGCATTTGAGCCCTTTCTGATTGCAAATCAACTGTTCACATCCCACCATGGTTTTGTAGGTCACCATTAACATGGTGGGCAATGGTAGATTTGACGTATGCTCCCATGTGAATTCTGTGAAGTTTTCATTCTATGTGAGGCCTCTATTTTCTCTGGCTCTAATTTTCCTAACATCAAGTTTATCTACTAAGGTCTCCTATTCCCAACCTTGGGACTACAAGATGGGAAATTCCCTCTGTCTCCTCCTTTACCTTTGATTATATCAAATAATTTCAAGGAAACTCTACCCACAACCCTAGAAACTTTGTCTACTAATATAACAAACTTGGTCTTTATCTGATATGTATGGTCTTGAGGGATAAAAACCTAAGCAGATTCACAATGGAAAACAGTG
>NW_008333334.1:0-229 GCF_000622305.1 Nannospalax galili | reverse complement strand
TGAAATTGAAACAAAGAAAACAATACAAAGAACCAACAAATCCAAGAGCTGTCTTTGAAAAGATAAGCAAGACTGACAGACCATTATTAGCCCAGTTAACAAAAAGAAAGAGCACCTCCAAATCAACAAAATCAGAGATGAAAGGGGAAAGATCGCAACAGACACCAGAAAGATACAAAACATTATAAGGAAATACTTTAAAAAACTATATGCTACTAAATTTGAAAAC
>NW_008333333.1:0-794 GCF_000622305.1 Nannospalax galili | reverse complement strand
TCCAATGAAGCTGCCCCCCCCCACCATTTATTTGTTCTCTGACTTTTCTGGATCTTCTAATTGAAACATGTATATCTAAGAATTCAAAGTTAGCATCCACTTAAGAAAGAAAACGTGTCTGTCTTTCGGGATCTGGGTTATCTCACTCAGGATAATTGTTTACAGTTCCATATGTTTACCTGTGAATTTCATAATTTCAGTTTTGTTGACAGCTAAATAATATTGCATTGTGTAAATGTACCATACTTTTAATTATACATTCATCAATTGATGGACATCTTGGTTGTTTCCATTTACTGGCTATAGTGAAAGGGGCAGCAATGAACATGGAGCAACAACTATCTCTGAGTAGGATATAAAGTTTTCTTGGGTATACACTCAGGAGTAGTATGGCTGGGCCATACAGTAGATTGATGTCTGGCTATTTTTTTGGGGGGGTCCTTTTTTATCTTATAATTTTTTATTTATAAATAATTTAAGGTTAGCTTAAAACATTGCTTTTTATCAATAGTAATCATGTATATAATAAAGCATCATTCAACGACAATTTTGTGTGGCTTGAATGCTGAAATTTTCAAAAGGCTAAAACATATATAACTGCTCATGTTTGTGAAAAAGAGGTGTCGGGAGCCATAGGCCCCTACCCCAGGAAATAGCAAGACCTGATTCCTGGCAAAGCTGTTTTTCAGACATCAAGGCTGGGCTGGTTTGAGATTAACCAGATGACTATACTTGAAAGCCTATCACAAACATGTTGTTCTAACCTGGGCACTTAACGCCTGAGAGACTCCCTC
>NW_008333332.1:0-550 GCF_000622305.1 Nannospalax galili | reverse complement strand
TTGGCCAGGGCAATTTTTCCACAGGAATCCAGCAGGCTGTGATTCCTGCTGTCTGTTTTGAACAGGTCTGCTTATGTGCACTACAGGCCTGGAACCGCCTAAGCCCCTTATCCACTGGGCCTGGAGAGACCTCCTCATTAACCTTCTTAAAGCAAAAACCAACTGAAACCCTCCCAGACTTTATACTAAGAGTGCAGGCCAGTTTAGATTAAAAAATAATAATAATAACAGATCCTGCAGCCAAAGCAATGCTTTTAAACAACCTTGTCTGGGAAGGGATGACCCCTGAGCACAGCCAAGCATGCCAGGGACTAAAAAATGAACATTACGACAAATGGATTTTGTCCAACAATGACATTGGGACTGCCACGTACCAGGCCTCCTCCCTTGCCCAAGCCTTTGTAGTTGCAACCCAAACCAACTCAAAATGCTTTAAATATGGAGAAACTGGACACTGGAAAAAAAAATTGCCCCAAAAATGGTTCGGCAGCCACCTGATCCCCTTAAAACCCTCTGTCTTTGCTGTAAAAGGGGCTTTCACTGGAAAAGA
>NW_008333331.1:0-756 GCF_000622305.1 Nannospalax galili | reverse complement strand
AAGGTTAGTTTTAGATCTAGGATTAGGTTTAAGTTTAGGGCTAGGACTCGGGTGAGGCTTAGGGATAGGGTTAGGACTAGGGCTAGGGTTATGTTTATTGTGAAGACTATGTTAATCGTTCTGATTAAGGTTATGAGTAGGGCTTTGATTACTGTTAGGTTTAGTGTTAGGTCTACAGTTAAGGTTAGGGTTAGAGGTAGGGTTAGAGCTAGGGTTACATGTATGTTTAGGCTTAGGTTTAGTATTAGACTTAAGTTTAGTTGTAGGGTTTTGTTGAGGGATAATGTAGGGGTTAAGGTAGGGTTATGTTCAGGGTTATGGGTAGGTTTAGGGCTAGGGTTTGGGTCAGTGCAGTATTAGATTAGGTGAAGATTGGGGTTTTGATAGGGGTCGGGTTAAGGCTAGGCTTAAGGTTAGGATTAGACCTAGGACTAAGTTTAGGATTAGATTTAGGGTTAGGTTTAGGTTTAGAGTTATTTCTAGGGTTATGTTTAGGGATAAGGTTAGGTAAACTTTAGGATTATGATTATAACTAGAGTAGGGTGAGTTTGGGGCTAGGGTTAGGTTAAGGGTTAGGTTTAGGCTTAGGGTTCAGGTTATGTTTAGTGCTGTGGTTAGGGTTTGGTTTATGCCTAGGACTGGCGTTATAGTTAGGTTTAGGTCAATGTTGAATATTAGGGTTGTACTTAAGGTTAGGTAAATGTGATTTTAGGATTAGTTTTAGGTTTAGTCCTAGGTGTATGGTTATGATTAGAC
>NW_008333330.1:0-686 GCF_000622305.1 Nannospalax galili | reverse complement strand
AATGCTCCAATGAGACACCACTCTCAACCCATGTGGAAATATATTACTCAAATGTGACATCACAATGCTACAAAATGACTTCTCAATGTTCCATTGTAACATCAAAATGCTCCAATGTGCCAACCCTATGTACACATGTGCCATTATATTGCTGCAATGTGCCATCACAATGTTAAAATATGATTTCATAATATTCCAGTGTTACATCACAAAGCACCATGGTACCATCAGCAGGCTGCAATATGACATCACAAAGTTCCAAAGTGAAATTCCAGTGCTCTAATGTGACATCACGATGCTCCAATGTGCCAAATTTATCGCCCCATATGCGATTATATTGCTCCAAAGTGCCATCACAATGTTACAGTGTGAACTGAAAATGTTCCAATGTGATATCTCAATGTTCCAATGTGACATAACACTGCCGTATGTGCCAACACTGTCATCCCTTTCCCATTATATTTCACCAATGTGCCATCACAATGTTACAGTATGATTTCTCAATGTTCCATTGTGATATCACAATGCTCCAATGTGACATCACAATGCTCCAATGTGCCAACATCATCGCCCCAATGTACCATCACAATACTACTACATGACTTCTCAGTGTTCCATTGTGACATCACAATGTTCAATGAGCCAACACTATTGCCCCATGAACCAATAAATTGATCCAATGTGCC
>NW_008333329.1:0-5494 GCF_000622305.1 Nannospalax galili | reverse complement strand
GTGCCCATTCCCAGGCCACCCTGGGTCAGACCAGCTAGTTTCACAACCCCACTGGCACAGAAATAGTCTGCAGGTCCCCCACAAGGATAAGTTCTCTCTCTCCCAGGGCAGATATACCACTGCCGGAATCTGCAGTCTGGGTAAGTATTTCCAGGAGTCATGTCAGTCTGTTGTGAATACCATGAGCCTTTGGCCAAATTGCAAAAGGTCAAAGGACAGATCAGGAAATCAGGTACCCATTGGTCTCGTGGAGTTGGCGAGCCGAAGTGTATGGCCAGTCTCAGGATTTGTCACCATCCATGTCAGCTGCATAGGCACATGAGGATTGTACCATGAAGCTGAATAAACCTGCAGGCATTTCGCTGTCAGGAGCAGGCAGATCCCTCCGAGGAGTAGAGTCAGCCGCATCGTGAGAAGTTGTGTTACAGCTCTTAAGCAAGGTCAATCAGTACCAATGTAATGATGGCAACAAGGATGATCAAGGCTGCAGAGATGATGATGATGGTGACTAATTCCCAGCCGGAGTGATTCATGTGTTCAGGACCTGTTGAAAGAAAAAATATATTGTTTTCTTAAGGAGTTTCCTCCCTGGCGGGTATTTGGTTAACTTGTTTTACCAGTCTTTCAGGGAGCCATCTAGCAGCATCATGCTGTTGTGAGTATATGCACACCGATCCTCTTCCCCAGATCAAGACTGGGTCTGGTCCATGCCAGGAATTATCTAGAGGATCTTTCCATTTTACCATTGCATATTGTTTTTTAAATTCAGGGTGCCAAAAACGGTCTGCTGCAGACTTGCCTTCAGAGTCCAGGATGAGGAAGTTTAAAACATAGAGTGCATGGTTTAACAAGTTTCTTGGGGTACCCTTTGTGGGATACCATTCCCCTTTTTCAATTTTTTGTAAAGTATTTTTTAAAGATAGGTGAGCTCATTCAACAATTCCTTGCCCCTAAGGGTTATAAGGGATACCTGTGGAATGTTGAATTTGTAAAGTAGAGCAGAAATTCTTAAAAGCCTTGGAGATATAGCCAGGGCCATTATCTGTTTTTAAGTGAGAGGGCTTTCTTAGAATAGAGAAGCAATGCAAAAGATGAGCAATGACATATTTAGTAGCTTCTCCAGATTGAAGACTGGCACAAATTAAACCACTAAAGGTATCAATACAGACATGAATATATTGGAGTGTGCCAAACTCAGGAAGGTGGGAGACATCCAACTTCCAGAGCACATTGGGTGTCAGTCCCTGGGGATTAACTACAAGGTGGGGAACAGGGAGGAAAGTTACACAGGTTTTACAATCTTTAACTATCTGTCTGGCTTGTTCTCTGGTAATCTTAAATAGAAGTCTTACAGAATTAGCGTTCAAATGGTGTAAAGCATGAGATTGCTGAGCCTGAGTGACAGCAGGAATGGAGGCTACAGCAGTTACCTTGGTGGCAGCATCAGTTAGTTCGTTGCCAGCACAAAGAGGGCCGGGCAGGCCGGAGTGGGCCCGAATATGACCTAGGAAGAAAGGGACCGTCCTCCTGTGAATAAGCTGTTGGCATTGTTGAAAAAGATTAGCAGCCTCAGAGGCATGTTTAATAAATGGAACAGTTTCAAGCAAAGAAATAGAGTGGGCCAGGTAGGCACTATCAGTGTATATGTTAAGGGATTTTGCAGGAAAGGCAGTAAAAACAGCTATTAAGGCTGAGAGCTCTAACAACTGGGTAGAGGCAAAATTACTTTTAAAGTGGGTAGTTTGATTTTGAATGGTATAGGCAGCCATCCCAGAGGAGGAGCCATCCGTCAACACCAACAGGGCATCAGGCAGAGGCTTTTGGCTGGTAACGCAGGGGGAAAGCGAAAGCATGCAATTTACAAAACTGTAGGAGTTTATCAGGTGGGTAATGATTATCCAAAGAACCTGAAAAACTGGTGCAGGCAATTAGCTAAACATCTGAGTTTTGAAGTAGCCAATCTACCTGTCCTTTGGTATAAGGCAGAACAATGTGGGAGGGTTCAATCCCAAAGTAAGTGCGGCCTGAAATAATAAGGTCTGCAACTGCATTAAAATAAGGATGTAAAACCTTTTTAGGAGAGGCAGACAGATGAAGCCACATAAGGGGGTTATGAGGTTGCTGCCAAAGAAGTCCAGTGGGAGAGAAATCTGTACAAAAAATAATGAGCCATAAAGCCTTGGGGTAATCTATTCTGGTAATAAACTGTTGAGCCATTGCTTCTTCTACCTTTGTAATAGCTGTTTTGGCCTCTGGCGAGAGTATTCTCTGAGATCTGGGATCTGAGTCGCCTTCAAGAATGTGAAACAAAGGCTTAAGCTCTCCCGTGGTTAATTTTAAGTATGGGAGGAGCCAATTGATATCACCTAGAAGTTTTTGAAAATCATTTAATGTCTGAAGGTGATCGGTCCGGAGGACAGCCTTTTTGGTGGAAACATTAGGACGATTAAGGCAAAATCCCAAGTATGAATATGGATCTTGAAGTTGGACCTTTTCTGGAGCTATTTGGAGACCCGCAGCAGCTAGGTCGCATTGAACCTGCGAGTAGCACTGCAATACTGTTGCCCCATCTTCTCCAGCAATGAGAATATCATCCATATAGTGGATGATATACATGGATGGCCATGAAAGCCTGGTTTTTTGTAAGGCCGTAGCGACAAACTTTTGACACAAGGTGGGGCTGTTGGCCATACCTTGAGGAAAAACCTTCCACTGATATCTTTTCATAGGCTCCTTAAAATTAATGGAAGGAAGGCTAAAAGCAAAGCACTTAAGGTCCTGTGGACATAAGGGGATGGTGAAAAAGCAGTCTTTAAGGTCTATAATAATTTTAAGATACTGTAAAGGAATGGCCACCGGGGAGGGCAGCCCAGGCTGCAGAGCTCCATAAGTACCACAGTGGTGTTTACTGCCCTTAGATCTTGTAACAACCTCCAGTTACCAGATTTCTTTTTTATAACAAAGATGGGTGTATTCCAGGGTGAATGAGACTCCTCTATATGTCCTAATTTAAGTTGTTCCTGCACCAACTGCGTAGCGGCAGTTAATTTTTCTAGGGAAAGCGGCCATTGATCTACCCAAACAGGATCATTAGATTTCCAAGTTATGAGATCCGCAAAGTTTGAGTGTGCAGGCTTGTCAATGGTCGCAATTAAAAATTTCCCAAGCCGCATTTGTCAAATTTTCCTTTGGGTTGAATAGGGGAGGTAATTCCATTCTCTAATTTTCCCAGCCCCTTCCCTGGGCAATAATTTTGAGCTAACATTTGAGCAGTAACAGTATTATTAAGGCTACACATCATTACTCCCATTTGAGATAGGAAGTCTCAGCCCACAAATTAACCAGTATATGAGGCACAATAAAAGGCTTAATTTGACCTGAATTACCTGTAGTGTCCTTCCAGGTGAGGACTTTAGCTTTCTTTCTTAATTTGACCTGAATTACCTGTAGTGTCCTTCCAGGTGAGGACTTTTGAGCTTTGTTTTGGATTTAAACTTTGTCCTCTTCCTGTTAGATTAGTTACAGTATCAATAGTAGGCCAGCTAGATGGCCAAGCATTGGAGGCAATAATAGTAACATGTGCACCAGTGTCAATGAGTCCCTCAAATTTCTTTCCATCCAACCATCATGTTAGGGTTGGCTTTTTATGGGTAATGGTCTGAGCCCAGTAAGCATCAGAAGAACCAAAATTATGGGCTGCACGAAAACTCTTTTTGGCAGGGTTTGAACAAGCAATTAAAGGTACCAGAACCAGTTGTGCAAGCCTGCCTCCTGGTGATATGGAGACAATATTAGTATTGGTTTTTACCAAGATTTGAATTTCTCCTGTATAATCAGAGTCAAGCACACCACGTATAATTCTTAAGCCTTTAAGGGCCGAGCTACCTCATCCCAAAATCAGACCACAAGTGCCTGGAGGCAAGGGGCCGTACACACCCGTTTTTATTATTTGAACTCCTATCTCCGGGGTTAGTACTGTGTGGGAGGAGGAACTGAGGTCCAGTCCTGTGCTTCCTGGGGTGGCTCGGCAGAGGTCTGAAATGGATTGTTGCTGCTTGCTGGGATGAAGCTGACTGCCCCAATGGTTTGTGTCGGGGCCTGAGGCGGGCCCCTCTGCCCGTTTTCCTGATGGGGAGGCAAAGCATTTCCCTGAGAATCAGTTTTAGATTTGCATTCTTTAGCCCAATGTTTTCCGCGTTTGCATCTGGGGCAGAGTCCCGGGAGCCTGACAGAATTGTCAGCCCTTTTTGTTTGGCTAGCAGAGGATTTACAGTTTCGAGAGAAGTGGCCAGGGTCTCGGCATTTAAAGCAGACTTTAGAGTGGTCTGTGAGTACCGCTGCCACAGCGAGGCCTATGGCGCGACCCTGCTGATAAGAAGGATCAATTTCGGAACAGAGTCTGATATAACCATTAAGGTCTGTTTTGTTTTTCTGAGGCTGAATTGCAGCCTGACAGGCTGAATTTGCATTCTCAAAAGCCAATTGTTTAATAAAGAGTTCCATGCCATTCTCGGAGGTGCCAAACAATCTAGTGGCTGCCATAGTTAAGCGGTCCACAAAATCAGAATAAGATTCTTCTGAACTTTGCTTAATTGATGTAAGAGAAAGGCTAGGTTCACCTTTAACGGGGAGTTTTTTCCAAGCCTTTATGGCCATGGCTTAAATCTGGGAGAACAAGCCTGGAGGATAGTTCATTTGTGTATCATTAGAATCAAAGTCTCCCTTGCCTATTAGCATATTAAAGGTCCAAGCTTCGTTTTCATTGTTAAGGTTTCTTTTAGCCACCTCCCTACAGTTGTTGTAATAGCACGATCACCATAGGAGGAAATCTCCACCTGAAAGAAGTGCCTTAGCAAGGGTGTGCCAGTCTGAGGGAGTCAGCCATTGTTCTGCCAGCCCCTCCAGGAGAGTGATGGTATAGGGGGCAGTAGGGCCGTATTGGGCGACTGAGGTTTTTAATTCTTTCATTTCTGATAGTTTAAAGGGGCGACGTTGTCGTGTAGGCTCATCATCGTCTTTTGGTGTGGTCTCAAATACTGGGAAGGCATAGCGCAGTGGGATGGGGAAAACAGCACCTTGTAAGAAATGTTTATTTTTAACCGATAGGTCTTAAAGACCCGCAAGCAGTTCTTGCTTTTGTTGTTCTAGGGCTAGCTGTTCTTTTAATAGAGCCACTTCATTTCTTAATTGGGTGATGGGGGGAGAAAAGGAAATGCCTTGAGGGCAGGTAGAACTGTTGGGAGAGGGGGAGGGGGAGGCAGAGAACACACCTCAGAAGGAGCTGTGGGTGCGGTGCCAGACTGGTGTAACGTAGCCTCAGCGCCGTAGTTAGAGTTGGGCTGTGATTTAACCTGTTTGGGATTTGAAATTTTAGAACACATCTTGGGTGAAGTTTCCTCATCACTATCAAGGGAGATGAGGTCTGTCTCCTCAGGGGATGTAGTGAATGTATTAGGAATTTATTAGGAATTTAGAAATCAGAAATTAAAGATGA
>NW_008333328.1:0-556 GCF_000622305.1 Nannospalax galili | reverse complement strand
AGCTATTTTATATTTTTTGGTAATGATTGTTGTTTCTCCAGCTCCCAACACCATCATGCTCAAGTCATCTGTGAAACCAGACAGCCGTGTCCTCCACTGTTGGCCTTTGCATCCACCAAACACAGACTAATGCATCAGACTCTGCATTCCTGGCTTGAGCAGAGGTTTATGGCCTGGCACCTGTCAAAGACTACAGTTTTCCTACATGCAGTGAGTCTTTCCACATGGAATAGCCCATCAGAGGCCAGTAGCCTACCTTCTAATCTGGCAGGTGCCATGTGGGTTTCCACAGTTCATCCCCTGCCGGGGGTTCAAACCAACGACCCCTGAGGAGGTGATGGTTGGGGATGACTAGGCACGCTGTTCACCAGCCTACACTGCCCCCAGTACCTGGGGACACTCAGACACAACGGGGAGTCTAGTCAGGCAGGGACTCATTTATTACAGGTATTACAGAGCTTATAAAGGCACCTGGAACTCCCCCCCCTGCAGAGTGTATCTTAATGATGGTCATGCACTGATCATGCATTCCTCAGCAGTGCAGAAGTATTCTTCA
>NW_008333327.1:0-347 GCF_000622305.1 Nannospalax galili | reverse complement strand
TGTGTCCGTTGTGTATCTATGTGCTTGCTTTCTGTAGAAAGAACAGTAGTTTTAACAATGTTTTATAATAGTGAAAACGAATGAACAGAAACATTTTGTGTTAAAACCGGTTTCCTTAGAATTGTATGAAAAAGAGTATTGCCATGAGTGTAATTCTCTTTGCTTAAGGAAAATATGTCTCGGTTGTTTATCTAAGTGCTTGCTTCCTGTACAAAGAACAGAAGTTCTAACCATGTGTTTATCATAGTGAAAACGAATGAACAGAAGCATTTTTTGTTTAAACTCGTTTCCTACGGATTGTATTCAAAAGACTATTGCCATGAGTGTCAGTCTCTTTGCTTTAGAAA
>NW_008333326.1:0-316 GCF_000622305.1 Nannospalax galili | reverse complement strand
AAGAGTCCTTTTCACACACTGATTTCATTTTTAACATTTACCCAGTAACGAATTTAATGTATATTATAGTGGTTCATTTTTTAATTTTGGAAGATATTCCTTAACTTATTGTACATTATTTACTGAGGCAGGATCTCTGACTAACTTGGAGCTCTCTAATTCTAGATAATCTAGCTAACCATCTCACCCAGGGATCGCTTGTCTCTGCCTCCAAAGTGCTGAGATGACAGGTGGCTGCCACACCTGCCTAGCATTTACGTGGGTTTGGAAATCTGAACTCTGGGTACTCATGCCTGCACAACAAGTGCTTTATCCA
>NW_008333325.1:0-483 GCF_000622305.1 Nannospalax galili | reverse complement strand
CAAGGTTTCTGGGCCAGCATGAACATAGGAGGCTGGCAGTAGTGCATTCTTTGGCTCCTGCGACAGAATGGATGTGTGATAGCAGGAGGGTGCAGCATCCTCAGTGCTCATAGGCTGTGCCAGCCTTCCCCTACCAGGCTGGAGATCTGCCTGGGTCTTGTGTAGCATCTGCTTCCTCCATTTGCCCCTTTAGTACAAGCTGCCTGCTGATTCCAGTTAGGACATACTATTCTGATCCAACAGCATTGCTGTCATTTTCTCTCCTGTGGATAGAGAACACCCAACACCTTTCCCACATGTAGAGTTGGTGAAGGTTCTAGTCGAGTGACTAATGCAGAACTCCAGTTTTAACAACAGAAAGAAATGAGTCAGCCTTTTCCGTGTGCTTTTCCATGTGATGGGGCAAAAATTTAAATACTTGCACAATGGCTTTTGTTTCTCCAGCTCTAGCTGTTCAGTGCAGCCGATAAGATTGGCAGGTGT
>NW_008333324.1:3424-7055 GCF_000622305.1 Nannospalax galili | reverse complement strand
GCATGGATTTGATCAAAGCATCTTGTATTCATGTGTGAAATTCTCAATAAAGTTTTTGTAAAAGTTAAAAAATATTATAAAATTTGCCTGGTGTAGTGGCACACACTTTTAATTCCAGCATTTGGGTGGCAGAGGCAAGAGAATCTCTCTGAGTTCCAGGCCAGCCTTGTGGACATAGTGAGTTCTAGGCCAGCCAGGGCTACATAGTGAGACTGTCTCAAAAAAATTTTATAACATCAAAGAAAAAGATGTGGATTGTTCTCAGTAGTATAACTAAAAGATGGACATTTGAATTCTTTTTTACTTTTTTCTTTTTAGGGAGCCCATGGGGTGACCTTTTCATTTATCTAATGAAATCAAAAGCCTATTTAGATGGGATTTCGTATTTCCTTTTTACTTTCACAATATAACAATACCTGCATTCTGTCTTTACAGAAGAAAACAGGAGTAGAATAGATAAGGAGATTTGATGGTAGGAGGTACCCAGGAGAAGGACGCATCTGGAACAATACTCAGCAGGATAGATGCTGGTGATGCTAGGGGACTATGTTCCCCTGCATCCTCCTGACTTCTTCTGAGACCAAAACATTCAGGTTTTCTACTTTGTGTTCAATTCCAGAAGGCATCAGACTGTATCCGACATTTTTTTGCTGAAGAGATCAAAGGGATGTGCTGATTTAAACAGGCCTAGACCACAGGAGGGTGCAAGCCTAAGGGAGCAGACGTTAAGTCTTTTGCTTTTATTTTCTTTGATTCATATAGGGATTGTAAAGAAGGGTGTGAGCCCCACCCATGTGCTCGTGGACTTCAGATATGGAGACACCAAGATTGTGCCCACCTCCTTCATCACACCTATTGGGGGTGCCATGCCCTGCCCACTTCTACAGGTACCTTCCGATCTGTCCTGGGGCCCTTTATACCATCCACAGGGATTTGTATCACAGAGGATGGTAAGGCCTCTTTGTGGCTCTTTGCTGAACACAGATGGGCTTCTGCAAGGAGCTTGTTTTGGGCAGGAAGAACAGCAGTCAGTTCCTAGTCCCTACTGCCTGGTAAGTTCTTTGCTGGTGATTAACCTGCCAATTCCCTCTTATGTAGCTGACCACCGTGTAGAATGACTTGTGAAACTTTTCCCTTTAAAATACAATATGTAATTGGGGGAAGGGAGTCACTGCTATGACTCCCAGTGATCTAGATGCTTTAAGATTACATTATATTATGTGTAACAAGGGTAGAGCTAGCATTCTCCTTGACCTTGTTGTCAGTGTCAACCTTTGGTGCCATAAAGCAATTATCCCAAGTGCACATTCCACAGATGAGCCTGACTAATGTGTTTCTATCTGATCATAAATTCATAAGAGTTGTACCATGTCTGCCTCATCCTGTCACTATCTTAACACCAAGGTAGAAGTAAGCCTTTTGAAACTTTGCTCCTGCTGTTTATTGTATGGTATGCGCCAAGCAGGGATCAGATGAGTTAGCCTTAGTCATCTGTTCTTACTTCCTGAACCACAGCACACCTCCTGGACCTTTCTCCTGATGACTGATAGGTACCCAGCAGCCTCTACATTCCCCTTTTGCAAGACTGTCTCCTCCACTGCAAGTTACCTCTATTCAACCTTTCCCCGCGGACTCCAAGTCTGTGCTTGGGAATGACAGTCACCAAACTTGCTCTTTCCCTTTGTGGTTGACAGCCCTTCTAACACATGAAAGCACTGTCTCTATCTTCTTTATGTAGAACACCCTAGACACTCCATCAGTCTAACCTTTGTTGATTGTTCCTATCAATCTCTGATTTTTGGAAACCTGTCTTGCTGGCTGTTTCTTGGACCCTTGTCAGTTGCCAAAGAGCTACCAAAATGGGACTTCCCAAAGTGATTACAAAATTGTAGGTGAGGCCCAATAAGTCCAGAGAATTCTGGAACCCTCTTTTAGCTGAGAAAAAAGAAATCTGTGTTTGAGTTTTACCATCACTGGTTGCCAGTCAGCTAGGGTTGTTTTAAAACAAGCTTATTAGTATTTTTATTGCTGTTGTTGTCTTGACAGGGTCTCTCTAGTCCCAGCCCTCCTGGAAATCACTATATGTCCCAGGCTGGCCTCGATGTTGCAGAGATCTGCCTGCCTCTGCCTCCCAAGGGCTGGGATTAAAGGCACATACCACCACACCCAGCTTGCAAGCTTATTATTTGAAATAAGCAACATGTGAGCTCTGTAAACAGTGTTTGCTGTAAAATCTATTTTCCTCTACAGGTTGGAGATTATGTGTTTGCCAAAATTGTGACAGGTAGTGGGGTTGACTTCTATGTTCCTGCCATTGTCATAGCAGTTCCAAATCAGAATGGGACTTCAGAAAAGCTCTACACTGTCTTGAAGTGTAATAACTGCAGAGTAAGTGGACTTTCGTGTGGAAAAGGACTTTCCCACTAGGCAGAAATGGCTTGTGCCTATATGAGCCTAGCTGTCTACGTCCCCCTGCTCATATATCCAATATGGTTTGGACTCTGCTTATGCTAAGAGCATCAGGTTTCCTTGCTTCTGTATGGGTGAGTCATTAGGCTCTCCTAGCCAAATTGCATTTGGCAGCAAGGCACTCTGGGTGCTTATAGTTCTTTCTCCTCTTCCTCCTCCCTCTCCTCATCCTCCTCTTGCTCCTCCTCCTTCCCTCTGTCAGCGTGTATATGTGTGGTATGCATGTGTGTATGCATGTTAGAGTGTATGTATGTGTGTTGGAGACCAGGGTCTTCCTTGATCACCCACACTTTATTTATTAAGACAAGTTCCCTTGCTGAACCCAGAACTGTCCAAATCAGCTAATTTAGCTAGCTAACTTGCCCCAGGGATCCCCTGTCTCTGCTCCCAAGTGCTGTGATTACAGACAAGTGTCATGCCCACCTGGCTTTCATAGGGGTTGTTGGGGATCCAAACTTCACTATTATACTTGCATGGAAAGCATTTTATCTACTGGCCACATTCCCCAGCCCTAGTCCCATTCTCTCTAGCTCCATGCATCCTCATCCTCTTGCTTTCCTGCCTTGTGTTTCTCTGCAAGCCCTATAGATATAGGTGCCTACTGGGTCCCTCTGAGCCTGGTCGTCCTCTGCTACCTCATGGCTTGTCTCCTGGATGAGCAACCCCAGAATGTGATTCTGCTCTGGGAATATCTACTGTTTATCCAGCAAACCAGGGAGAAAACAAGCCAGGGGACATGTGCAAATGTGTTCTCCAGACATGCCTTGGGGAACAGGGAGAGGTGCACAGCAGCTGGCCTAGGAGCCTCAAGGAAAGTCATCAGAGTCCAGGGAGTGATCTTGTTGTTGACCCATAGGGCAGGGTGGTCCTGGGTGCCAGAATGGCATTATCAGGGAGAAGGAGCTTTGAGAGAGTTCTCAGAGATTCTGGGAAACCTGGCAAGGCTAAAGGCAGAACATTCAGCCATAGGGTGGTAGTCACAGGGGTCCAGAAACGAGATGGCTGAGGCTGGGACAAAGGTAGAAAGGAAGTGCTTACATCAATATGTATGTACTATGTGTGCGTTTGAAGTGGATAGACTTGGCAGTTGATCTAGAAGTGGAAGGAATGGCAGAGAGGAATTAACAGTGATTTTAATTCGGCAAACAATGATCAAACAAAA
>NW_008333324.1:0-1195 GCF_000622305.1 Nannospalax galili | reverse complement strand
GTGATGTGAATTGCATAACTCCCAACCACTTGTAGATATTGTGTGTGTGCATGTGTGTTCTTATGTGCATGTGTGTACGTGTGCATGTGAAGGCCAGAGGAGGAGGATGGGTCCCTTCCTCAATAACTCTGCACCTTATTTTTTATTGATTCTCTTTATTTTTATACATACAATATAGTTTGATGGAATTTAGATCCCCTCCCCTTTCCACACGTCCTCCCACGACCCCCCACCCAGTTTAATGTACTCTCATACTTAAGTGTCCCCAAATGTCCTTCAGTGTGGGTCCATCTACTGGGCCCACCAAGAGTCCCATCCCTGTAAGACACTGTCTTTCCCCCTCTCAGTGGCCACCAATTGCCAAAAGTTCCTTGGGTTGGGTTGGGATTTCTTACCTACTTCCCCATGTCTATGCTGGGATTTTGTCTAGTTTGAGCTTGCATCGCACTTGTGCATGCTGTCACCTTATTTTTTAAGACAGGATCTCACACTGAACCTGAAGTCCACAGTTTGAATTAGGTTGTCTGACCAGCAAGTTCCCAGGATTCTCATGTCTCCACCCCACAAAGCTGAGGTTACAGGCACATGTGGGTGCTGGGGATTTGAACTCAGGTCCTCATGCTTTCTCATGAGTGCTCCTACTGAGCCATCTTCCCAGGCCCGACCTGATAGCACAGAAGCACAAATTCAACACGTCTAAGCTGGAATCACAGCCATGCATACTTGCTCCCATTCCAGGATTCCTTGTCTCAGTTCATCTTCCCTCCCACCAGTCATGGCATTGTCCAAGCAGAAGTCTGTGAGTCATCTTTACCTTCCTGTCCTTTACCCATCACACCCCATCTGCCTCCAAGTTACGGTGATCTTAATTGGCAGATGCTTTTCAGCTTTGTGGTAAACATACAGCTTTAGGTCCAGAGCTCTCATTTGTTCCAGCCTAGGCCTGCCCCAAGTCCAGGTGTTGTCTCTGAGGGTTCAGCTGATTATTCTTCCTCCATTGCAAACTGTTCTTGCACCATCTCCCTCACCTAAAAATCCTCAGATCCTAACCCCATACCCCTTCTTATCCTATCTTAACTTATTGGTGTGGCACAGCCTGCCTCCCTCTCCCAACTTGTTCCTACCCACTTTTCAAAAAACATTTTATTTATTATTTTTGTTTTATATGTATGTGTGTATTGTCTGCATGTATCCA
>NW_008333323.1:22499-23425 GCF_000622305.1 Nannospalax galili | reverse complement strand
AACAAAGAGGAATATCAATTCCCATAGATCATAAAGCAGATTGCAAGTAAATGTAGGTAGAAGAGATAAAATGATCGCTATGTATTAGTAGACAGAACTTTTTATAGAGAACAATTGCAAAATTTTTAATGTAATGTAAAGATTCCTAATTTTATAATAAAAAGACCAAGTAGAAAAAAGCTTAAAATTGATTCTGATATAAAAATATTAACAATGTCAGTCCACCACCTTAAAGTATAGTAGACTTTCCCAAAATTTTGGGGACAAAACCCTCAAGATCTGAATTACTTCATAGATAAACAGGATTTCAGTGACTGTTACTTAGGTGAAGAATGAAAGTTTTTCATATTATTCTAGAAAAGATCACATTATGGCTTGCAAAGCCAGCATCACATAAAACAAGTGTTTTTAAAAATTGATTGAACTGCTTGCTTGCCCATGTACAAGAACAACATGTGACTGCTTCTCTTTGAGTAAATCTTTTCAAAGACTTTACCTTTTGGACTTAACCTTTAAAAGCTCCCATTCCCTCCCACTTAGTGCAGCATTCTCTAAATTGGCTCAGAGAGGTGCAGTGTCTGGCCAGGTAAATGAATTTGATGATTCAAAAAAAGTGAAAAATAAAATATGATCATGTATTTTTAAATAATAGTGGAAGAAAACTTCAAATAATATAGAAAGGAATTGAAAGTTTGTGGAAATATTTATTGAGCAAATGTCATTTGAATGAATTTTGAGTCATTGTTATACCCAAGATGGGAATTTTCAAATTCCTACAAATTTCTTCTTTGAAGAAAAAACATTACTGATAAAAATCATGACCCCAAATGTAGGTGTGAAAAAAAAAATAGGATAGAAATGGAATTCAGTTTTCTCCTGAATGAAGAAGATAAACACTGTGCATTAGATGGTAAGAAACAAAACAG
>NW_008333323.1:21037-22280 GCF_000622305.1 Nannospalax galili | reverse complement strand
GAAGAAATGGATGAATTCCAATAGACATTTGACCTGTCAATATTAAATGCAAGAGAAAGAAAATGAAGCAGCATTTCAATATCACCAGGAAATGACAGCCCAAGTCTAGATGGGATCATTACTGTTATCTCACAAATAATTTTTTTGTCATTTACTTAACATTACATTTGGAAACCAAACAAATAAAAAGCATAGCTACATACAAACTCAGATATTACCCATGTATCAATATTTTTGTTTGAATTTGTATATTATATATGTGAGCATTTAAATAGATTAGGACAGATAACAGCATGTGGTGTGCTTTCTCCCCCCACACTTTTTATTAGTTCTGAGAATTTCAAAGTGTATTTTTATCAAATTGTCCTTCGCTCCAAGAAGTCCTTGCAAGTCCATCCCTTCATAACCTACCCAATATTTTGCTCTCTGATTTTCTTTTTGTTTACTTTTTACCCAAATATAAAGATTTGCACTGAACTGAACATAAACACCTGAATATGGGGCCATCCATGGAGAAAAGATGACATACCTGGGGCCACACCCTTGATGAACACTGACCCAACACCTATTAATTACCAATAGCTTCTGACCAAGGGGTGGAATTTGTGCCCAGCTCCCACTCTCCATTCTGGGATGAATGGCATCCCACCACATCCAGTTTGTTGTTTGGATTTTGGATGTTAGCCATGGTGAATGGATCACAAAATCATTTGAATTACATTTCCCTTATGACTACTGATGTACAACATTTTAAAAGATGATCTTAGACATTTCTGTTCTGTCCTTGGAGAACTGCCTTTCCAGCTCCTTGCACCACATACAATGAGTTGTATATTTTTTGATGCTTAGTATTTTGAATTTATCATACATTCTAGGTACTAATCCTCTCTTACCACCAGAATTTGATGACAAGAAGCAGCTGCTGAAGACATACACCCATGAGCTATAGAACAAAAAGGAGAACTCAAATTGGTACTGACTTCAAAGCTTCATCTCTGTTGACTAGTCTTCATAGTGCTGGAAGGTACTTTGTATGCTACCACAGAGGAACTGATCATCATCGTTACCCAGATGTGAATCCTGGGAGCTACAACAAAACTGTCAGTAGTAAAGCTTCTGTATGCAGCACATGGTGAATCATACAAAGATCCACAAGTGACTAATGTGCAGAAAATTGGACTACATAGTACCTATCCCTAAGTAGAGACATATGAAAACTCTGCCTCTGAAGCTACAGGGATGG
>NW_008333323.1:15932-18881 GCF_000622305.1 Nannospalax galili | reverse complement strand
AATGGTACCCTCCCATAGTTTCCCCCCACCCCCACCACTGGAGCCCATATACTCTGTCATCCCTGTTACTGTCCACTCTGTTGTCAGTGACCCCAGCAGTTCCCCAGTGCTTGTCAATCCACCGAATCTAGTCAGCCTATCTAAAGATCCTTGTATTAGGAAGATCAGCTGTTCCTCATCTAGCAGCAATCAATTGTCAATATTCCTTTAGATAAGATTGGGGTCTGCTGTTCATTTTCCCAGTTCTATGCTGGGGTACTGTCTGGGAGTCTCTTGGGCCACTCTTGCCAAAAAGATCTAAGGAAGGCATCTCCTGTCTGGCATTGTTTCTTGTTATGTAGTTTTTAGCTATATACATGGACTCTTATTAAAGTATTATATTGATCCCTTTAACTTTTGGTTGTACTTTCCTTTTGGGTGTTTAAGACCATACAGTCGGCCCAGATAAACCAATTTACTTTTACTCTTAATTGTATGAGGATCTGTTCCTCAGGGGGTCACATGGGCTTGGGAGGAACCCCTGGGTCCTTTTTTTTTATTTTTTTTTAACCAGGTCCATCTATGTGAAGGTAAGTCAAAGGTCCTGCTTGACTGTGGCTGGCTTCACTTGGAAGCATGGAAGAAATGTTTCCTCTGTGTTGACCCTCCTCTTTGTAGAATGGACACTGGTTCAAGTCCATTTGGTGGGGTCTCATGGCCTCCTGGATCAAGAGGACAGGTGGTGCACCACAGTTACAGGACATTTTGAGAGATGCTCATCGTCCTCTGGAGCTTAGTTGAGTTAGAAGGGCAAGGAGCAAAAAGTGTCCTTTATGTCCCTCTGACCAAATTAGTATAGGCCTCAAAGTATGGCTGTTAAACATCCAAGAAGGTTAGTTCCACCTAATTTTAAATTTTAATTACTATGTACTATGAAGATAAACCTTGAGAAAAAAACAAAAGTTTTCAGATAAACCTTGAATAGACATATAGTTTGTTCCTTGAACTATTTGTATGAATAATTTGTCAGTAGGAATAATATGGATGGCTGTTAAACATCCAAGAAGGTTAGTTCCACCAGTTTGATAATTTTAATTACTATGTACTATGAAGATAAACCTTGAGAAAAAAACAAAAGTTTTCAGATAAACCTTGAATAGACATATAGTTTGTTCCTTGAACTATTTGTATGAATAATTTGTCAGTAGGTTGTTGGAATAATATGGTTCCCTCTGGCTTTTTAAAACTAGATATGCATTATTTATCTCTCTCACTGTCTAACACTTCCACCATGGTTTCCCCATTTAACGTGCCCCCATTTTTCCCCATCTCTCTCTTGATAATATGCTTCTCCTATGGTCCCACCTTTCTGAGAAGACCTACAGTCAACCAAGGAATGCTTGACTCTCACTCAAGAACAAGGAACTATAAAAGAAATACACATATCAAATTCACAGTGAAAAAATAACATGAAAAACACAAATGATATATCCCCACCAAGTACCAATGATCCTTTAAAGGAGTACATTGAGAACACCCTAGACATATGTAACATAGGTCATGGAACTCAAAAGAACAATTATACATGTGGAAAAAGAATTTAATGAATTTATAGAACACACAAAGTAATCAAAGAACTGAAAGAAGATAGGAATAAACGTCTGAATAAATTCAGAAATTCAGAAAACAGTTAGAAATATTGAAGAATTATCAGGTTGAAATGAAGGAGGAAGTTAAACACTCAATAAGCCAGTTGGAAACGACAGGAGAAAGCCTCACCAATAGGATGAATGAAATGGAAAACAGAGTATCAAGACTGGAAGATAAAGTGAAAAACTAGACCACTCAAGCAAAGATTATGAAAAATTTTAAAAATCACAAGAATGGAATATGCAGGAATTGTGTGACATCATAAAAAGACCAAACATGAATTATAGGCATATAAGAAGTAAAAGAATCCCAAGATAATGGTATGGACCAGATCTTCAAAAGAATCATGGAAGAAATTTTCCAAAATTAAAGAAACACATGCCCATACAAATACAAGAAGCATATAGAACACGATATAGGCAGGACCCGAAATGAAACTGTCAATGGCACAACATAGTAAAAACACTAATCGTACAAAACAAAGAGACAATACTGAAAACTGAAAAAGAAAAACAAGAAGTCACATATAAAAGAAAACCCATTAGGATTACAGCTGAATTTTCAGTGCAAACTATGAAAGCCAGGAGAGCCTGGACCAAAGTATTCCCAGTGTTAAATGCTACTATACCCAGCCAAAATGTCTATTATAGTCAAAGGGGAAAGAAAAATCTTCCGTGACATAAATAGGCTAAAGGAATTCATGTCCACAAAACCAGCCCTTCAGAGAGTTCTGGAAGCAATACAAGGAGCTGAAGAAAGGAATGACTATACCCAAAGGGTTTCAGAAAGAAATTCAATGAATGTATAACTGTGGAAAAGTACAACTATATTAAGAATGTAAACAGAAATAATAATTACAGGAGTCAATACTCATCTTTCATTAATAACTTTAAATATTAATGGACTGAACTCCCCAGTCAAAAGACACAGGCTAGGTGAATGGATGAAGAAACAAAACTTATATTTTTGTAGTCTGCAAGAAACTCATCTCACTTTCAATCACAGACACTATCTCAAAGGGAAAGGATGGAAAACAATATGCCAAACAAATGGTACTAAGAAAAAAGCAGGCATAGCAATTCTAATATCTGACAAAATAGACTTAAAACAAAAACTAATCAGAAGAGACAAAGAGGACCACTTCATTCTGATCAGAGTCAGACTTTAAACTAAAACTAATCAGAAGAGACAAAGAGGACCACTTCATTCTAATCAGAGGAACAATGAATCAAGAAGACATTACAACCATGAACACATATTCACCAAACTCTGGTGTACCCAACTTCATAAAAACAATACTACAGGACTTTAAGACCCAGA
>NW_008333323.1:13065-15820 GCF_000622305.1 Nannospalax galili | reverse complement strand
GAGTATTCCACCCAAACACCAAAGGACATACTTTCTACTCAGCACCCCATGGAACTTTCTCCAAAATCGACCATATACTGGGGCACAAAACAAAGCTCAGCAAATACAAAAAGATTGAAATAATTCCATGTGTTCTATCAGGCCACAATGCAATAAAGCTTACTGTCAATACCAGAAGAAGCCCTAATTACCACATGAACACATGGATTAAACAACACACTCCTAAATGATGAATGGGTCAAAAGAGAAACTAAGAGAGAATAAAAGTATTTGTGGAACTAAACAAAAAGGACAATATAACACAACAAAACCTCTGGGACACGCTGAACTGAAAGTGGTACTTAGAGGGAAGTTTAAAGCTCTAAGTGGCTACATCAAAAAATTGGAAAGAACACAAATAAATGACTTTATGTTGCAACTCAACACACTTGAAAAGCAACAGCAAACAAAACAGAAACCCAGCAGACTAGAAAAACTAACAAAAACCAGGTCAGAAATTAATGAAATCGAAACAAAGAAAACAATTCAAAGAATCAACAAATCTAAGAGCTTGTTCTTTGAAAAGATAAACAAGATTGACAGACCGCTAGGCCAGTTAACCAAAAGAAAGAAAGAGCACCTCCAAATCACAAAAGCAGAGATGAAAGAGGTAACATCACAACAGACAACAGAAAGATACAGACTATTATAAGGTAATACGTTAAAAACCTGTATGCTACTAAATTTGAAAACCTGAAAGAAATGGATGGATGTCTAGAGGCATGCGAACCACCAAAACTAAACCAAGAAGAGATTAACAGCTTAAACAGACCCATAAAACAAAGAGAAATGAAACTAATACAAAAAACTCCCCACTAAAAAAAGCCCAGGACCAGATGGATTTACAGCAGAATTCTATCAGACATTTAAAGAAGATCTTCATCCAATACTTCTTAAGTTATTCAAAACATAGAAAAGGAGGGAGAACTTCCAAATTCCTTCTATGAAGCCAGCATCACTCTAACACTAAAACCAGGTTAAGGTACAACCGAAAAAGAAAACTATAGACCCATATCCTTAATGAACATAGATGCAAAAATTCTCAACAAGATACTTGCAAACTGCATATAGACACACATCAAAAAGATCATCCACCATGATCAAGTCGGCTTTATACCAGAGATGCAGGGATGGTTCAATATACATAAGTCAATAAACATCATAAATCATACAAATGGACTCAAAGACAAGAACCACATGGTCATCTCAATAGATGCAGAGAAGGCCTTTGACAAAATTCGACATGCATTTATGTTCAAAGTCCTAGAGAGAATTGGACTGGAGGGAACACATCTCAACACAATTAAAGTTATATATAACAAACCCACAGACAACATCATTCTAAATGGAGAAAAACTGGAAGCCTTACCATTGAAATCAGGAACCAGACAAGGTTGTCCACTCTCTCCACTTCTCTTTAACATAGTATTTGAAACTCTTGCAAGAGCAGTAAAACAAGAGCAGGAAATTAAAGGAGTAATAATTGGAAAAGAAGAGATCAAATTATCCCTTTTTGCAGATGATATGATATTATATCTCAAAGATGCAAAAATTCCACCTGAGAGCTCCTAGAAATTATTACCATGTTCAGTAAAGTGGCAGGTTAAAAAATTAACCTACAAAAGTCTGTAGCCTTTCTATATACCAATAACAAGCAATGAGAGAAAAAGCACACAGAAACACTCCCCTTCACAATAGCTGCAAAAAATAAAATAAAGTGTCTCAGAGTAAACCTGACCAGAGACATTAAAGAACTCTACAATGAAAATTTTAAATATTTAATGAAAGAGATTGAGAAAGACATCAGAAGATGGAAGGATCTCCCATGCTCATGGATTGGAAGAATTAATATTGTGAAAATGAGCATCCTACGAAAAGTCATATCTAGATTCAATGCAATGCCAATCAAAATCCCTATAACATTTTTCACAGAATTGGAAAAAAACATCCTAAGATTAATATGGAAGCACAAAAGACCTCAGCCAAAACAACCCTGACCACTAAGAGCAATGCTGGATGGGGGGGGGGGATTTACTATACCAGATTTCAAGCTGTATTACAGAAATACAGTCATAAAAACAATATGGTACTGGCACAAAAATAGACCGATATGTCAATGGAAGAAAATTGAAGACCCAAATATGAGTAAATGCAATTTCAGCCACCTGATATTTGACAAAGGGGCCAGGAATATTCACTGGAGGAAAGACAGCATGTTTAGCAAATGGTGCTGGAAAAACTGGATCTCCACCTGTAGAAGAATGAAACTAAACCCCTATCTTCCACCCTGCACAAAAGTCAATTCTAAATGGCCCAAAGACCTCAATGTAAAGCATGAAACTCTGAAGCTGTTAGAAGAAAACATTGGGAAAAACCTACAAGGTATAGGTGTAGGAAAGGATTTTCTAAACTGGACATCAATTGCTCTGGAAACAAGGGCAATAATTAACAAATGGGACCTCACTAAACTAAAAAGCTTCTGTACATCAAAGGAAGCAACCAGGGAAGCAAACAGAAAACCCACAGAATAGCAGAAAATCTTCACCAGCAACACATCTGACAGAGGTTTAATAAACAGAATATATAACGAACTCAAAAAACAGAGAACCAAGACAAGAAGCAACCCAATTAAAAGATGGTCTAAGGAGTTGAACAGAGAGTTCTCAAAAGAAGAAGTAAAGATGGCTATGAAGCATCTTAAAAGATGTTCAACATC
>NW_008333323.1:9739-12692 GCF_000622305.1 Nannospalax galili | reverse complement strand
AAAAAAAATTGACATATGTTCTCCCTCATATGTGGATCCTAGAACCAGACTCTGATAAATAAGTATGCAACCAGACATAACTACAGCAACCAGGATAATGGAAAGGAAACAGGGAGGTAAAGGAAAATAAATAATCTGAAAGAGAAGAACAGTAGGAAACAGGCCTTAATATAGGAGATATGGATAGTTTAAGGGAGGAGGGAGGGAAGGGTATACAAGGAACCTAGGGGATAAAGGTAAAGGAGGAGCTCAAAAAGGTAGAACCACTGGAGAAGGGTATTATTAAAGGAGAATGGGGAGAAATGGGAGCACCTGAAGTGGGAAAACCATGATGGAGGGGTGAGACAATGCGAGAGATAAATAATGCCTAGTTAGTTTTGAAAACCAGAGGGAACCATATTACTCCTACAACCTACTGACAAATTATACATAGCAGATCAAGAAATAAATGTCTACATAAGGTTTATCTGAGAACAATTGGTCTTTGCCCAAGATTTGTTTATATGACACACAGTAATTAAAAGTACCAGAGTGGTGGAACTAACCTTCTTGGATGTTTAACGGACATGCTTTGAGGCCTATAATAATTTGGTCAGAGGGACATAAGGGACAGTTTTTGCTCCTTGTCCTCCTAGGTCGACTAGTTGTAGGGGACTATGAGCATCTCTCAAAATGTCCTTAAGGGTGGTGGGTCACCTGTCCTCTTGATCAAGGAGGCTGAGGAGACCCCACCAGATGGACTTGAACCAGTGCCCAGTCTACAAAGAAGAGGGTCAACACAGAGGAATCAAGCAATGCCAGACAGGTGATACCTTCTTTTGAGTTGTTGACCAGGGTGGCCAAAGGGACTCCCAGGTAGCAACCCAGCATAGTACTGGGAAAATAAACAGCAGACCCCAATCTTATCTAAAGGAATATTGACAACTAATTCCTGCTAGATGAGGAACAGCTGACCTTCCTAAAACACAGACCTCTAGATAGCCTGACTATATTCATCAGAAGGTCAAGTAGTGGGGAATGGCTAGGGGTGCCAACAACACAGCAGACAGTAACAGGGATATCAGAGTATAAGGGCTCTAGTTGGGGGAGGGAGGCTATGGGAGGGCACCATCTGGGAAGTGGGTGTGTAGTCGAATGAGATGGTTTGGAATGTTCTGTGTGATATACACACAAAAAAAATCAACAAATTTTATAAACATTTATTATATTTTTTGAGGAAGCATCGAAATTTACATCATGCTAATTAGTAGAGGTGATAATAACATTGAAATCTACGTGATGACTTTATACACATACACAGGCACCAGGGATGCAGGTGCAACTGATTATGACTAGTAATAATAAGATACATACAGATTAGAGATGGAAGCACCAACATCTTAGTGCTAGTAACAAAAACAATGAGCCTTTCTGCAAGGAATAATATATTCTAAAATGAAACGGAGATCTTTTTTAAAGGTTAAAAACCCTTATAATTTTATGTCTTACAGGGCTTATACTGAGTTCAAGAATATATAACTGTATTAATTCAATTGTGAACCTAGAAACTTACACCCACTTGTGAAAAAGATGTACTCTTGCTCTGGAGTGTGTTACTGAATATGTTAAAGCTGTATTGAAAGCTTCTAATCATGTAGTTATTAAAATAAAAAAATATGGTTAAAAAATAATTCTTCAAAGCAAAAAAAATTGCTCCATAACAATTAGTACATGTGAAAAACATTATCATTGAAATCTACCTGAAGACTTTATATCCATTCTCAGATGCCAAGGAGCTCAGAAAGTAACTGACTGTAATTAGTAATAATCTGATGTATAGAGATTAGAAAGGCTTGTGCAACATCTTAATGTCAATTGTATTAAAAATGAATTTTTCTGTATGAAACTGTGTATTTTTAATAATGATATGGAGATCTTTTTCAAAGGTTAAAACTTCATTTAATTTTATGTCTTATAGGGTTTATACTGAGTACAATATTGTATAACTGTAATAATTCACCTGTAAAACTAAAAATTTACAGCCAATTTTGAAAGAGATGCATCTTAGCTCAGAAAATTGTTATTGAATATGTCAATGCTGTTGTAATGAAATGCTTCTTCTAAGTATGTCGTTCTTGAATAAATAATTTAAAAAAAAGGGATTAACACTTTTTCCATGGTGTGAATATTCTACAGAGTGTAAGTCAGAGCCTCATGCTTTGTCTCTTTGCTACATACAGACTTACCCTCCTATTTCTCTACAGAAGAGATTAACAGCTATAAACAGACCCATTACACAAAAAGAAATTGAACAGTAATACAAAATCTCCCAACTAAAAAAGCCCAGGACCAGATGGATTTACAGCAGAATTCTACCAGACATTTAAAGAAGATCTATATCCAATACTCTTAATTTGTTCAAAAAGACAGAAATGGAGGGAGAATTTCCAAATTCCTTCTTTGAAGCCAGCATCACTGTAATACGCAAACAGGGTAAAGACACAACCAAATGGGAAACGTATAGACCCATATCCTTAATGAACAGAAATGTAAAAATCCTCAATAAAATACTTGCAAACTGCATACAGACACACATCAAAAACATCATCTGCCATCATCAATCAACTTTATTCAAGAGATGCAGGGATGGATCAGTATATGTAAGTCAATAGACATCATAAATCACATTAATGGACTCAAAGAAAAGAACCACATGGTCATCTCAATAGATGCAGAGAATAGTCCTACAGGGAATTGGAAGAGGGAACATACCTCAACATAAAGCCATATATAAAAAACACACAGCCAACATCATTGTAACTGGAGAAACACTGGATGCATTCCCATTAAAATCAGAATCCAGACAAGGCTGTCCACTATCTCCACTCCTTTTTCACATAGTGCTTGGAAGTCTTTCAAGAGCAATAAGACAAGAGAAGGAAACTAAAGGAGTACTAATTAGAAAATAAGAGGT
>NW_008333323.1:7250-8537 GCF_000622305.1 Nannospalax galili | reverse complement strand
ACTAACAGAGAGAACAAACTAACTGACTAATCAAGAGAACAAAAGACACTAACCACCAGCAAGGGATGTGGAGAAAGGGAAACACTCATTCACTGCTGGCGGGAATGAAAATTCATGCAACCACTATGGAAAGCAGTCTGAGCAACTTTTGAAAACTAAGAATGAACCTACCATATGATCTGGTTATACTACTCCTTGGCATAAACACAAAAAACTCATCCTATTGTGGAGACACTTGTACATCCATGTTTGTTGCTGCTCTTTTCACAATACCTAAGAGATGGAAGCAACCTACCTGTTCCTCAACCGATTACTGGATAATGAAAATGTGGGACATTTACAAAAAGGAGGTCTACTCAGCAGTAGAGAAAGATGAAATCATGAAATTTGCATCCATCATGAAATGGATTGAACTAGAAACTGTTATACTAAGTGAAGTAATACAGACTCAGATAAACAAAGGACATATATTCTCCTTCATATGTGAACCCTAGCACCAAATCCTTATAAGTTAGTATATACCCAGGTATAACTACAGGAACCAGTATATTGAAAAGTAACCAGGGAGGTAAAGGAAAAGACAGAACCTGAGAGAGAAGAACGGTAGGAAACAGGTGTTACTAAGGGAGATATGGATTAAAATGGAGTTATTTAAGTCATGGGGGGAGGAAAGGGTTGTACAATGAATCCTGGTGATAAAGGGAAATAATGGTAATGTATTTAAAAGAAAAAAACTGAATATACTGACTCATCTATTATAGGCACTCAGAAGTGGCACATGAGATAAAATATGGTGTGTAAAATTATCTCAGTGGTAGACTTAAAAAATATACATATAAGAAGGTGGGCATGGTGGCACAGACCTTTAATCCCAGCACTCTGGAGGCAGAGGCAATCAGATTTCTATGAGTTCAAGGCCAGGCTGGTCAACAGGTTTACACAGTGAGTTCCAGGCCACTTTGGGCTACAGAGAAACCCTGTATCAAAAAGAAGAAAGAAAAATAAAAATACAAAAAAACCCTATAGTCATTCCGAAACTCCTTACAGTAACAACACAGGAAATAGTGTGGAGTCACCCACTTTCCCTAATCATACTGAATGGCTGAATGGCAGAAACAGACAGGCAGATCAACTATTGAATTGGGAGAGTCATGCAGGACATTTACAGTGTTCTGTGCCTTCCTTGTGGGTTTTTTTTTTCTGGTCTTTTTGAGACGGGGTCTCTGTAGCGCCAACTGGCTTGGAACCATAAACATGGGTAAACCAGGCTGTCCTCTCTTTCACATA
>NW_008333323.1:0-6901 GCF_000622305.1 Nannospalax galili | reverse complement strand
CTGCAGAGATAGTTCAGTGGCTCAGACCACAGGCTGCTCTTGCAGAGTACCCAGGTTCGGTTCCCAACACACACGTGATGGGTAAAAATGTCCTTAACTACAGTTCCAGTTCCAGTGGATTCGATACTCTCTTCTGACCTCCATGGGCAGTGCAGGACATGGGCACATTTACATATATGCAAGTAATACCTTCATATGCTGTTCTAGTTTGTTTCTCCATTGCTGTGACAAAATCCTCTGAGCAATACCAATTTTGGGAGGAAAGGGTTTATTTAGCTAACATTGCCAAGGTCACAGCTCATCAGGGAGTCAAATGTAGGAACTCCAGGCAGGAACCTGAAGGTAGAAGCTGGAGCACAGACCATAGAGGAACGCTGCTTACTGGCATGCTCCCCTGGCCCCTGCTCAACCTGCTTTCTTATACAACATAGGCCCCCCTTCCCAGGGATGTCAGCACCCAGAATGGCCTGGACCCCGCTACATCACTCAATAGTCAAGAAGATGCCCACAGACTTGTTCACAGGCAAGTCCAATGGAGGAAATTCCCCAATTGAGCATGCCTCAACCCAGATATGTCAAGTTGTCACTAAAGCTATCCAGTTCAACTGAACCCTTGTCAACATCACTATTATACCACAACTTTTTGATTTCTTGTCCAAAAGATATGATTTTAACATTAATATGACAATATAAAACAGTACACACTTTCGGGTGACAATTCTCAGCTGCTCTCTGTGATCCCTTCACAATTTCAACACCAGAACCATGGAGGAGACTATTACACATTACCACATGCTGCTTCCACCTTGAAATGGACTCTCATACCCCCTCTGAATCACAGTTCCTGTGCTGACACTGAGGAAATACTTTGCAGAAGACTTTGCCAAAGTGATACTGGTCTCTTTTTAATTACAGCTGATTTCTCACCCCACCTAAGCAGCATCAATTGTCCCAGTAAAGCAAAGGTTTAACTCCAGTCTCATAATCCCAGCTGATTCTTCAGGTCCAGCTGAACAGAAAGCAAATGTTCTCAATTCAAGAGATCACACAAACAGCCCTTACAGTCTCTGCTTCCTTTGGAAGCTTCACAAGCCCGGCCACCACTGTTCACAACTCTTTCAGCACAACTCTTCCAAGCTCCACAGCAACAAACTCTAAGTGCTCAATGCCTTTTGCAGCCCAAAGTTCTGAACGCTACCACAGTCCTCCAAAAAACAGCAAGGGCAGGACTGTCGCAGCAATGCCCTACTCTCTGTTACCAATTTTGTTCTACTTTGTTTCTCCATTTCTGTGACAAAATACTTTGATGAATACCAACTTGGGGAGAAAAGGATTTATTTTATCTGAGTTCTTCTGGGTCACAGTTCATCAGGGAGCCTGAGGTAGGAAATTAGGCAGGAACCTGGAGGTAGAGATGAGGCACAGGCCATGAAGGAACACTGCTTACTGGTTTGTTCCCCTGGTCCCTCCCTTCTGAACCTGACCACCTGCCCAGTGGTGGCACCACCTCCAGTGGGTGGGACTCTCCCACATAATTCAAGAAGCCAGAAGATTTCCCACAGACAAGGCACAGCCCAGTCCAGTGGAGGAAATTCCGCAATTGAGGATCCCTCAACCCAGGCTGTTGACTGGACACTAAAGCTCTCTAGCACATACACATAACATAAATATAAATAAATTAAAAAAAATTAAAAAGAGTTAGGAGGGAAGACTATGTTTTCTCAATCAATAGTAAATGAAATCTTTTTCTACAATCAGAAACCCAGTGTACAAAATACCTGAGGAAAGGTTAGATGAGTTCAAAAAGTTCCCATCACTCTCATGTCACATTCCCCAAGGTGAAAAGAGTTCCTAGATATAGTTCACATTCTGATTATAACTTATTTATTTTGTGAAATGTGCTATGGATTTGTGTTGTGTATCAAAACGTCTGAAGAAGAGACATACTGTACATGACTCATGCCCTGTAGTGAACACACACTCCTTCATATTATTAGCACTCTTCAATCAGCGCATATTACATCCATTCTCTTGTTATTTTTCCAAGGAGAAAGTATAGTGATAACTAAGGTAATTTCCTCCTTTTTTTTCTAAAAAAATAAGCTTTTTTAGATAGGGTCTCCCTGGAGCCCCAGCTGTCCTGTAACTCCTTAGGGAGATGAGGCTGGCTCACAGAGATACACCTGCCTCTGCCTCCCATGTACTGGGATTAAAGGTGTTTACCACCACACCTGGCAAGTAAGACAATCTCTATCTTTTTAGCTTATTTAAAACTTAAAACTGAATTTTATCTATTTTCTCTCATATTACCACACAGTCCATTGTGGATTGTCTTCATCTGATCTATAATTGAGAAAAATTATTCATCTGATTAACATTAAACTTTGGTTCCATCTTTAGAGGTTTCAGTCCAGTATCCATGGGGCTCAGAGACTACCAGACAATGGCAAGACTGGACCATGAGATAGAAGGTCAGGACATAAGAAATCTCATCTCATGGCTGACAAGTATTATTAGAATCTGTTTCTCAAGAAACAGACTATGGAAAAACCATTTTTAGGACTTTATGCCTTTTTACTTAGGTCCTCTCACCTGGGCCCCTCCATCCACTTAAACTCACCTGATTGGCTACAGCCTCCTGTCTCTTCACATTCCAGGGCTCTTTGCTTTGCTCCAGACAGGAGACCAGAACCAGCTTACACACAGCAAGACCTGTGTATGAAGAAGAGGCACATCATGCTTGCTTGACTCTTTAGAAAGTACTGGATTTGTAACATAGCACTATGCTCCACAAATAATATTCAGAAAAATAACGGACTCTCCAAATAATTTCACAATTTTGCTTTTCTGACAGACTCATTAAAGTACATAGGAATTTTTTCAGTTTTCTTATGGTGAGTTCTATCACTGATTCACAATTCACAATGGAACTGTAAAATTCTGGCTACACAGTTACTGGCTAAAAGTCAAAATGTCCTTAGGCCTGTTGGCAACCTACTCTGTTCCAAAGGAAGCTTCAAAGGGAACTTGTATGAAATCCTTAAAAGACTTTAGGGTTACCTCTCCAGAGGGGGGAATGTTGGAGGGGAGGGAGTGGGCATGGATTTGATCAAAATGCCTTATATATACGTATGAAATTCTCAATAAAGTTTTTCTAAAAGTTAAAAATGAAAAAATAATAAAAAATATTCTGTCTACAGTACCGTGTACTAATGGGTGGCTGAAATTAACACCAAAAAAGAGCGACTCTCCGATAATTTCTCCTTTTTCTTTTTTTTTTGGTCTTTTTGAGACAGGGTCTCCCTGTAGCCCCGGATATCTTGGAACTCACTATGCAGGCCAGGCTGGCCTTGAACTCACAGAGGCCCACCTGCCTCTGCCTCCGAGTGCTGGGATTAAAGGCATGCACCACCCCTCGTGGCTTCTCCAATAATTTCTCAATTTTTATTTTCTGACAGTTTCATTAGAGAGTTTAGGAATTTTTTCAGTTTTCATGTGGTGGGTTCTATCACTGACTCACAATTCAGCTATGGCAATGGAACTTTAAGATTCTGGCTACAGTGTTTTTGCACAAATGGGTGGCTGAAATTAACACCAAAAGTAAAGAAAATGGATAATTCCTCTAACAAGTGGAAATGGAAAGAACTGATAAAACATAAATACGTTCTTCACGATGCCCATAATTTAATTTTAAAGGATCCAAGACTCAATTAGCAAAACTAACATATGCAGAAAGTAGACTATAATCTGTCAAAGGATGCAGAATAGTAAAAACTTGACAAGTGGAAATGGAAAGAACTGATAAAACATAAATACGTTCTTCACGATGCCCATAATTTAATTTTTAAAGGATCCAAGACTTAATTAGCAAAACTAACATATGCAGAAAGTAGACTATAATCTATCAAAGGATGCAGAATAGTAAAAACTTGTCCAAGAAAAATATCTTCACCTATAGACACCAAATTGTTGTAGTTCTCCAACATCAACTCCCTGTACGAAGCCCTCTGAGCAGAGTCTAGGCACTCCCACTCATCCTGGGAGAATTCTATGGACACATCCTTGAATGTCAATGGATCCTAAAGTGGAAAATGACAATTAGAACATGTGCACTGAAACATGGTACTGGACCCAAGAAAGAAAGAGATAATTAGTAAAATACTCTTCTGAATTAGATGAGAAATCTGAATTAATATAAAGGATATTTCTTAATGGAGTAACTATTTTTCATCTACTCTCAAACTCTGTGCAAAAATGAATAGCATCAGACCCTCCAAATTTTTGTGAAGATTACAATGTTAAGGAGCGTAGCACATAAATTAAGTCTTCAACATAGGAATTGCATTTCACTCCTATATTTGTAGCATACGAGATCAGTTGTATATATTTATCTGATGTAAAGATACACTGATTTATGTCTACTTCATAAATTCGAATGTGTATAATCATGCACATTAGTCCTAGCTAAAGCACAGATTTTCACCATAACATGATCTGTGGCTGGGCCTGACTTAACCTTTTCCTTACAGACATTGCATTGAGGCCAGTGCCCCAGGTATAAAACACACTTTCTCCAACACCACTGAGTAGAACATTGCGGCGTATAAATAACTGTGTGTGTTGTCTTCATTTACCAACCTAAAGTTTACCTAGAAGGAACACACTGCTGACTTATGCACACCACAATAACAGGATTTGAGAACTGGGCTTCTCAGGGAAGAGTAATGAAAACCTGAAGACAAGATCCAATGCCAGTAGAACAATGTTGATGCTACATACACAAATGCTTCCAAAATGAGACAACTACATGTGTGTAATATTTGATAAAGGAGATCTTTTCTGAGGATGAAATAACCAGTAAAGGAGGCAGTGCTGTGATTGAGTGTGAAGATGTCTGCTTCAGAATCTCCACTTGGAGAACTTGGGATTTAGCAAACAAATGAGAAATGAAGAAGGGAAGAAAGACAGGAAAGGAAAAAACTTTCCAAAGAAAGGAAGAAAACTACCAGTGATGAAAGGAGAGATCCTGCATTAAATGTCGTATTTTGTGTGCTTCACTCTGTAACTACCAGAAAAAAACTTATTCTTAACAAACTAAAAACAGTGTTGTCGGGGATGGAGAGATGGCTCAGCAGTTAAGAGCACTGACTGCTCTTGCAGAGGACCAGGGTTCAATTCCCAGCACCTACATGGTGGCTATGAACTTTCCTTAACTCCAGTTCCAGAGGAATCCAAACATCCCTTCTGACCTCCACGGGATTGCACGACACAGGTACACTCACATACAGGCACACAATACACTCGTAAAAGTAAAATTTAAAAAAAGAAAAAAAAAATATATATATATATAACAAAGCAATGATGTTAAAGTCTGTGATTTGGTTCAGGGCAACTCAACCAAGGGAATCAATTCCCAGGAGACATGTTGAGCAAAGTAATACAATATCCACATAAAAGAAAACAAAAATATCAGTTGTATGTACAGTTCAAACAACAATACGGTGGCATATGAGGACCCAATTCCATCCTCCTTAGAAACTGAAGACTGACATGTTTGAACTTTCATCTATCATATCAGAAACATTTTTGAGATGGTTGGTCATGAATTCATTGGATTAGGTGGGAAAGCATAAGCACTGGAGGACAAAATGGAGAGGTGGATATACTACACAGGTGATACATGAAATGTGGCCCGGGCATGGTGGTGCAGGCCTTTACTCCAAGGACTCCTGAGGAACTCTGTGAGATCCAGGCTAGCCTGGTATGTATAGCTACTTTCTGGATAAGACAAGGTTAGAAGTTCAATTTCCCAAACACAGGGAAAGACAGTGTACAAGGTCAAGGCCCTTGGATGTATTTATCTGAACAGAAGCCATCTCTCTCCTTCCGTGAGTTTCTTTTCTGGCAAATACATAAACAGTCTTCTCTCTTTTTCAAGAAACTTCCTTTCAGTTCACTGAAAATTCACCTCACCTGCCAATGTAACAAGAGGAAGAAGCACGACAGAAAACAAAGCAGGCCACTGTACTGTCTGCTGTCACTGCAGATGCACAGGAAGAAAGCTCTACAAGGAGACCCCATAGAAGTTCCTGCTTTCCTGCCTTCGAGTGGTCTGCCCTGCCAACAAGAACAAGAATTTCTACTACATTCAGGGACTGTAACTGTCTCACCTCCTAATTAAACAGGCAGAGCAACATGGTTTTCATCCATTGTAACAGACGCTAAACTAAGCTCTCTTTCAGAAGCACTGGTTGCTGACTGTCAGCCTCACTCTCTTCTGCCTGCAACTGTTCATTTAAATAGCACTGATGTTTCTACTTAGCTTCATGGACAGAATGGGGAGTTCACAAGTGAGAGTTTCTCTTTTAAAGGCTGAAGTTCAGGATTAATTCACTGTGAGTTTTAAAAGTCTAATCTTGGGACTGTAGAGATGGTTCAGAGGGCAAGAATACCAGCTGCTCTTGCAGAGGACCTGGGTTCAGTTTCTAGCACCCACATGATGTTAACAATTGTACTGAACACCTGTTCCAGGGTTTCCCACTGTCTTCCGGCCTCCACAGACATTGCTGACATGGCTGCACGTACATACACACAAGCATAACACTCTTACACATGAAAAATAATAAATAACTTTTAATAAAAATGAAACCATTATTGTCTGAAGACAACATATTTTACATATTTGTGACATTACCATGATATTTTGTTATGCATATACATTTGAAAATGATCTAGTCAGTCATTAATATCTTCACATGTAAAATTTTATCCTTTCCTAAGGTGAGTGTATCCAAACGGATTTTTTTAAACAATTTTAATATATAAAATGCAAGTTGGATTATTTTATTTACCTTATTGTGGCATAGAATAGAACTTAGTTAAGCCATGAAGCCATGAAGCT
>NW_008333322.1:560-716 GCF_000622305.1 Nannospalax galili | reverse complement strand
ACAAGCAGGTGCATACAACCTCCAGGTCCACACCGCTTCCCAGAGGAACACGACCAATCAATAAAGAAACAAATAAGCTCATTTAAAACAACTCTTCTAGGAAACGGGAAGAGAAAACCCTGGCTTCTGTACTATTAATTACCAAAGGATACTAAG
>NW_008333322.1:0-470 GCF_000622305.1 Nannospalax galili | reverse complement strand
CATTGTCAAATTCAAATCAATGAAATATAAAACTTTCTTCATGAGTCCAAGCTAGATTTGCTATTTAAAACAACTGAAATTAATTTGAAACTATGAAATCGAGGAGAAATCATGCTACCTCAAAACCAAGGAACACATTAGATGGAATTAATAGCTTTTATAATAAATACTTTAAAAATAATAGCTTTTGGGATGAACCGCAGGCCTCTCTCCAGGGTAAGTTGATCGCGCTCTCCACGCCTTGACTCCCCCAGCCTCATTCACCCTCCCGTCTCCCCTGCTTGTCTCTAGTCCTAGCCTGGGTCCTGTCTCATTCCTTATCTTGGCGCCCCAGACACCTGGGAAACCACAATTGCTTCCTGATCCTGTGCATCCAGACCAACTCAGTTCCTTCTTGGATCCCCAGGAGAGCTCTGGGTCTGGCCCTGCCCTCACCTCCCTCTGCTTCCCTGGGCTGCACAACCCACCAG
>NW_008333321.1:436-892 GCF_000622305.1 Nannospalax galili | reverse complement strand
AAGTTGTTCTGATGTGCTGTCACAATGTTACAATATGACTTCACACTGTTCTGTTTCGCCATCACAATGCTCATTATGCTATCACAATGCTCCATTGTGTCATTACAATGATCTTCCAATGTGCCATCACAGTGTTACAATATGACTTCATAATGTTCCATTGTGTTATCATAATACTCATTGTGGTATCACAATGTGCTATTGTGTCATTTTAATCATCCATTGTTTTGTCACCACGCTCAATATGCAAACACGGTGCTCAATGACCCCTCACAATCCCACAATCTGACACATAATACTCCAATTTGCCAACACTATGGCCACGTGTGCCATTATATTGCTCCAATGTGCTATCACAATGTTACAATATGACTTCAGAACATTCCATTGTGCCATCAAAATGCTCATTGTGCCATCACAATATGCCATTGTGTCATTATAATGTTCAAGTGTGTC
>NW_008333321.1:0-338 GCF_000622305.1 Nannospalax galili | reverse complement strand
ACAATGTGACGTTGTGTCATTACATGATCCTTTGTGTCAACATCATGCTCAATATGCAAACACGGTCGTCAAAGTTCACTCATAATCCCCCAATGTGATATCACAATGCTCCATTTTGTCATCACAATGCTCCAATATTATGTCACAGTGCTCCAATGTTACATCACAATGCTCCAATCTGCCAACAATATGGACCCCTGTGCCATTATATTGCTCCAATGTTCCAGCACAATGTTACAATATTACTTCTCAATGTTCCATTGTGCCATCACAATGCTCATTCTGCGATCACAGTGTGCCATTGTGTCATTTTAATGATACACTGTGTTGTCTCTATG
>NW_008333320.1:0-503 GCF_000622305.1 Nannospalax galili | reverse complement strand
ACTTTCTGAGCTCCTTGGCATCTGAGCATAGATATAAAGTCATCAGGTAGACTTCAATGGTAACGTTTTTCACATCTAATAATTATTAAGGAGCAAGTTTTAATGCTTTGAAGAATTATTATTTTTTTCTTTTTTTAAATTTATTTATACACCCACTTCCCAGATAGCACCCTCCCATAGCCTCCCTCCCCCCACTAGAGCCCTTATACTCTGATATCCCTGCTACTGTCTGCTGTGTTGTCGGCACCCCCAGTCATTCCCCACTACTTGACCTTCTGGTGAATCTAGTCACCCTATCTAGAGGTCTTTGTTTTAGAAGGGTCAACTGTTCCTCACCTAGCAGTAATCAGTTGTCTATATTCTTTTGGATAAGATTGGGGTCTGCTGTTCATTTTCCCAGTTCTATGCTGGGTTACTGTCTGGGAATCCCTTTGGCTACCTTGGCCAACAATTCAAAAGAAGATATCGCTTGTCTGGCATTGTTGCTTGTTATGTAGCCTTTA
>NW_008333319.1:0-265 GCF_000622305.1 Nannospalax galili | reverse complement strand
AGAGTGCTTATTCCTGAATAGGACACCTATTTCAAAGCTCTGCCTCCCAAGTCTCAGGGATCATGTGGAAGAGGAGAGAGAAAGATTGTAAGACTTAGAGGTGGTTGAGGACCACAAGGAAATAGTCTTCCAGACAGCTAGTCATTTACTCATATGAGCTCACAGCAATGTTGAATGCATGCAAAAGTCTTATGTGAGCTCACTACGAACAAAAAAGTCCAGCATAGACATGGGGAAGGAGGCCATAAATCCCATTCTAACCTAA
>NW_008333318.1:0-1052 GCF_000622305.1 Nannospalax galili | reverse complement strand
AGTTCAAAAATTTTCCATCAGTCTCATTTCACATTTCCCAAGGTGAAAAGAATTTATAGGTAAAGATAGTTCACACTTTGATTATAACTTTTTTTTTTGTGAAACGCACTATGAATTTTCCATGTACATCATGACGTGTGAAGAACACATGACTCACGCCTCATGCTCTGTGGTGAACATGCACCCTCCTTCACATTATTAGTGTTCTTCAATCAGAGCGTATTAAATCCATTCTCTGGTTATTTTCCAAGGAGAACGTATAGTGATAACTAAGGTACTCCCTCTTTTATTTTGTATTTTTTTATTTTTTTAACTTTTTGAAACAGGGTCTCCTTGTAGCCCCAGCTGTCCTGGAACTCACTAGTGAGATGAGGCTGTCCTACAGATATCAAACTGCATTTGTCTCTCAAGTGCTGGGATTAATGTACCATGCTTGGCAAGTCATGTAATCTCTGTGCTTTTAGCTTATTTCAAATTTGAAACTGAATTTTAACTATTTTCTCTCATATTACCACACAGTCCATTTTGGAATGTTTTCATATGATCTACAATTGAGAAAACTTATTCATCAAATTAACATTAAACTTTGGCTCCAACATTAGAGGTTTCAGTTTAATATCCATGGGGCTCAAAGACTAACAGATAATGGCAATACTGAACCATGAGATGGAAAGTCATGATGTAAGAAATCTTATCTCATGGATGAGAAGAATTATCAGAATCTCTTTCCCATGAAATAGACTAGCAAACCCATTTTCAGGTATTCATCCTTTTTTACTTAGGTCCTCTCACCTGGGCCCTTTATTCATCCACTTAAACTTACCTTGTTGGCTACAGTCTCCCCTCTCTTCACATTCCAGGGCTCTTTGCTTTGCTCCAGACAGGAGATCAGAACAGGCTTATGCACAGCAAGACCTGTGTATGAGAAAGAGGCACATGATGCTTACTGGACTCTTTAGAAAGTACCAGATTTGTAACACAGCACTATGCCCCACTGATAGTATTCAGAAAAACAATGGAGTTTCCAAATAATTTCCCAAGTTTTATTTTCT
>NW_008333317.1:0-263 GCF_000622305.1 Nannospalax galili | reverse complement strand
TTTGGGGATCTGAACCTGGCTCCCTTTCAATAGGCTCACCAGATGCTGTTGCATTCAATAGGCTCACCGGATGCTGCTTGAATGACATGCTTTACCAACCCCACATCCCCAAGTTCTTCCCAGATGCCTGCAGTTCATTAATCTGGGCCGGGCTCCACCAATTTTGTAGCGCTAAATTTTCTTCCCTTTTCCCTTCTTGGGAGGCTCCCCATGTGCAAGGCCCCAAGGCCCACAAACTAACATAAGACAATTTTAATTTGGGT
>NW_008333316.1:0-491 GCF_000622305.1 Nannospalax galili | reverse complement strand
CACTTACTGAGCTGAGTTCTGTGTCTTACTGCCTACGATCCAGCCTCCCCAAGGGGTGCTATCCTTCCGTCATCGACTCACAGAAATCCAGCTTTAGCTGTCCCGCATCTCTTCTCGCGACCCGGCAGCTGATGGGTCCCGAACTTAGAGAGAGAGTGCATGGGTGAAATTGGGGCGGAACTCGACCGGGCCAGCCCCGGTAGCAGAGACCCACAGAGACGCGGAGAAGCAGGGACCCGCCAGTAACACAGAGCAGACGAGCCGTGGGACCCGCCGCTTCCCAGGTGTGTGCAGGAGACTGGCGCCATGCTAGCAGCTGGCGCCCCAAGATCCCCGCACGCCCATAGGTGGCAACTGTATTTACCAGCTGAGCTATTCTGCTGACTCTCTGACATATATTTTATAAGCTATGATACTGCTGTTTCCTAGACCGGTGCCACGCTAGCAGCTGGCGCCCCAAGATCCCCGCACGCCCATAGGTGGCAACTGTA
>NW_008333315.1:0-543 GCF_000622305.1 Nannospalax galili | reverse complement strand
TACAGAAAAATTCATTTTTAATACAATAAACACTAAGATGTTTGCACATGCATTTTTACTCTCTATATATCAGATTATTACTAGTCATAGTCAGTTACCTTCTGAGCTCTTTGGCATCTGGGCATGGATATAAAGTCATCAGGTAGGTTTCAATGATAACGTTTTTCACATCTAATTATTAAGGAACAACTTTTTATGCTTTGAAGAATTACTATTTAAAAAAAATTTTTAATAGCCATATGATTAGAAGAAGCATTTCACTACAGCTTTGACATATTCAGTAACACACTCCAGAGCAAGGATACATCTCTTTCAAAAGTGACTGTAAATTTTTAGGTTCACAGTTGAATTAATACAGTTGTACAATATTGAACTCAGTATAAACCCTGTAACACATAAAATTGAATGAGTTTTTACCCTTTAAAGAAGATCTCCATTTCATTTTAAAATACGCTGTTTTTTACATTTTTAATGCTACTAATGCTTAGATGTTTGCATGTGTGTCTTTAATCTCTGTGTATCTGATGATTACTAGTCACAGTC
>NW_008333314.1:11697-12328 GCF_000622305.1 Nannospalax galili | reverse complement strand
AAAGCAAGAGAGAAATCCTGATACATTGTGGGTGGGTAATTTCAATGGCCTCCTCTCACAAATAGTTCATAAAGAAAAATTAGAAAGACATTGAAGTTAAATGACATCGTAAATCAAGTAGACCTTACATATCTATAAAATGTTCCACTTAAACACTAAAGGGTACACATTCTTCTCAGCAGCCCATGGAACTTTCTCCAGAACTGTTCACATCTTAAAAAAAAAACAAGTCAGTTACAATGAATACAGGAAAGTTGAAATATCCTATATTCTATCTGACTACAATGGAATAAAGATATTTGTTTGTAGCAATGAAAAATACAAAAGAGAACACAGATTATTGAAAATTAAATTTCAGACTTTTGAATGATTCATGGGCTACAGAGGGTATTGAGAAGAGAATAAAAGTATTTCTAGAATTGAATTTATTTTGATATGGATACCACATATCAAAATCTATGGGACACAAAGATGGCAGTTCTAAGAAGAAAGGTTCTAATTCTAAGTGCCTACATAAAAATTAGGAAGATCTGAAATAAGTATATTAACATACACTCTAAGGTTTTGGAAAAATAAGAACAAATCAAATCCCCAAATACTTCACAGGAAGAAATAATCAAAATTGAGGCAG
>NW_008333314.1:4944-11626 GCF_000622305.1 Nannospalax galili | reverse complement strand
ATAAACTAAACTAACAAACTTTTAGCCCAATTAACCAAGAGGCACAAAATTAATAAAATTAGAGATGATAGGTGAGATATCAGTTGGCCATGTTGGCACATAATTTTAATCCCATCACTTGAGAGGCATAGGCAGATCAACCTTCATACATTAGAGGTTAGCCTGATCTTCATTGAAAGTTCTAGGTTAAACAATGCTACCTAGTGAGTACCTGACTTGAAAAAAAGAATAAGAGACATCAAAACTGCCACAAATGAAATTCAGAAAATCATGAAGACATACTTAAAAAAATCAATTATGAACTGAAAAACTTAAGTGGAAAAAATTCTGGATGAGTATGACATAACAACATTAAGCCAGCATGAAATAAATACTTTAAGCAGATATTTAACCAGTATTGAGATCAAAGCAGTAATTAATTTCTCTTAACTAAAAAATAAGCTCTGGACCAACGCAGAATTCTTCCAGAACTTAAAAGAACTAAAGTTATTGTGGAAGATAGAAAAATAAGCAAGACATCAAAACCCTTTCTTAAAAATTGTGGATGAGTATGACATAACAACATTAAGCCAGCATGAAATAAATACTTTAAGCAGATATATAACCAGTATTGAGATCAAAGCAGTAATGAATTTCTCCTAACTAAAAAATAAGTTCTGGACAAATGCAGAATTCTTCAAGAACTTAAAAGAACTAAAGTCATTGTGGAAGATAGAAAAATAAGCAAGACATCAAAACCCTTTTTATAAAATAAGTGTTACCCTGATACCAAAACCAGATAAAGGCACTAAAATGAAAAGAAAATTAAATATTAGTTTTCCTAATGAACATATTTTTTAAATTCTCAATAAAATCAGATAAACGAAATTGAATATCACCCCACAGAGATCCTGACCAAGTTAACCTTATTCTAGAGATGTAGGGATGGTTAAAAATTATGTGTCCTAGTTACTGTCAGTTGTGATAAAACACTGATCACAATCAAAGTGGGGAAGTAAGTGTTTATTTGACTTACATGTCCCAATCACAGTTCATCTTCAAGGGAAGCCAGGGCTGAATCTCAGGGGTAGAACCTGGATACAGAAACTAAGCATACACCAGGAAGAAACCCTTCTTGCTGGCTTGTTCCTCTAGCATGTGACTGGCCTGTTTCCATATAGAACCAGGGCTATCTGACCATATGTAGCAGCACCCACAGTGGACTGGCCATACTCACTCAATAATCAAGAAAATGTCCCACAGGCATGGTTACAGCCCAATCCAATGGAAATGTTCTTCAACTGAGATTCCCTCTATCCAGGTATATCAAGTTGGTAACTGAATTTATTGTCATATATTCAGCAGAATATATAACAATAAATATAATTCATTGTATTAACTGACTAAAAGACAGAAATAATATGATCAAGAAAATAAAGCATAACGAGTTTTGGATAAAATTCAACACTTTTGCATGATAAAAGTCATGAAGAACAAGACAAGGATGGCTACTCTCTCCATTCCTGTTCTGTACAGTACTTTGACTTAGGTAGGGCAATAAGAGAAAGAAGGAGATAAAAGGGATACAGATGGAAAAGAAGTCCAAGCGTCCTTATTTGCCTATGGCATGATTCTCTGCATAAAAGATCTCAAAGACTCCACCAGAAGGCTCCGAGAGCCAATACATGTCTTCATCAAAGTTGCAGGATACAAAATTAGCACACAAAAAGTAACGTTCTTTGAAATAATCTTAACCAAGTTTTCAATATCCATAATGAAAAATTTACAATGCTGAAGAATTGAATAAGACACTAGAAGATGGAAAAAAAGTCCATGCTTATGGATTAGAACAATTTTATGAAAATGACCATCCTTCCAAAACAATCTACTAAGTCAATGTAATTATGTCAAAACCCTAAGGTAATTCTTCACTGATTTACAAAATAGTCCAAAAATGTATATGGAAGCAGAAGAAAACAAGGATAGTCAGAGAAATATTGAAAAAACAGGATAATGCAAGAGATATAATACACAGGATTTCAAACTAGAAGAAAGAACCATAGTATTAAAAATACCTTGAGTCTAGGATGAAAAAAAACAGATTCAAATAGGAATAAAATAAAATTTAGGACTCAGATAAAATTCCAGACAATTTCAGTTACCTGGTTTTGGAGAATGTTTCAAAAAAAAAATCTTTAAAACATTCTGTGTTGCAAACTGGATAGCTATCCATAGATAAGTGAAACTTGACCCTTTTCTCTCATCTCAATGAGATAAAAGACCTCAGTGTAAGCCCTAATATCCTGAACCTGCTGGAGGAAAAAGGAAAGAGTAGGTAGTACATTTCAACTTATAGACATAAGTAAGAATTTTCTGAAAAAGATTTCCACATAGTACAGGAAATAAAATCAGTAACTGATGAATGGGATTATGTCAAAACAGCATAGACACAGGGAAGGGGGATCTCTCATACATTGGTGATGGGAGTGTAAAGTACTGTAACCACTTTGGAAGTCATTTTGGAGTTTTTCCTAAAAGCTAGAAACAGAAATGCTGTATGAAAGAGCCCTGCTGCTGCTGGGTATATACGTCCATGTTCACTGTCACTTTATTCACAATGAAAAGGAGATGAAATCAACCTAAATGTTCATCACCAGGTGAACTGATGAGAAAAATGTTGAACATATACACAATGAAATGTTACATACCTGTAAAGAAAACTGAAGTAAAATAAATTTGAAGATACATATATGGATATGGAGAAAAAATTATACTGAGTGAGGACATACAGTACCAGAAAGAAAGAAGGAAAAGAAAAAGAAAGAAAGAAAGAAAGAAATCTGTGTTCCTTTGTTTTCATTCTCTATAAAAACTCATGCTTGAGCTTCAACAAACAAGACTTGATAAGAATCCTGATTTTTTTCCATTTCTCTTGACCATTGCCTCATCTACATCCACACCCCTGAATCCAGGTACTTCGTGGAAGTTCTGTGGGTCGGAACCGAGTCACATTGTGGGGTGGCCTCCTGCAGAAAGAAAAAAAAGAAAGAAAGAAAGAAAGAAGGAAAGAACACACACCATGCTCTAAGTAGATCCTATCTTAAAGCCTTTTTAAAATAATTATTCAAATATTTTATTAATTAATTATTTAAATTGTATGTGTATGGGTGTATTGCCTGCATGTACGTGACTGCACCTATGTCATACAATGCTGTGGAGGTCAGAAGAGGGCTTCCGATTCTCCTGGAACTGTAGTTAAGGACAGTTCATAGCTGCCATGTAGGTGCTGGAGATTGAACCCAGGTCCTCTGCAAAACCAGTCAGTGCTCTTAACCTCTGAGCCATCTGTCCAGCCTCAAAGCCTTTTGTTTTATATGTTTAACTTAAAACACCAGTGGAAGTTAGGAAACTGAAAACAGGCAATTAGTTTGGGATATGTTAGATTCTAGGTAAAAGGAAACTAGAGAGAATATTGGCACTGAAGAGGCCTAATCAAGGAGGGGCATGGGTGTAGGTGGGAAATCAGCAGGTGCTGCCAAGGTCTCTGCACAAAGAAAGCTGTGTGTAAAGTCCATATGTAAGACTACGACCTCAAAATCCAGTTAAAATAATAAACAACACAGAAGAGAGGAGTAATGAGATTTAAAGGAATAAGGAGGAGTGGAATTTGGAGGCAAAAGGAGAAGAGGTGGTATTAGGTGGGCCAATCTAAAGTATGGATGTATGAAAAGGCCTTATGAGAATCCAGTTGTTAGTAAATTAATTTCAAAATATAACATTTAAAATAAATTCAAATGGAGGATCCATTAGGGGACAATGCTGCTAACAGACATTTTAAAAAATGAAAATCACATGCTAACCATTGTAAAGCTCCATACTAGTTACTAGAAAAGGAGGTCACAGAGGTCTCCAAAATAAAACAGGTTACTGTCATTGTTCTTGGTTACCCACAATACACATGCATACTATGAGTGCATTGCTGAAGAGGCCACACACTTTGGTTGAAAGAGAGAAAAATCAATCTCAACCTACCTGGTAGCTTTCCTCTCACTTGGCTAGATTTCATAATGATGTAAGTTGCCATTCAGGATGCTGGAGGAGAGAAGATGTCAACAGATGAAAGATACTAATGGTCTTACTTAACACTTTACCTGGCATGTTACCCTACCAACCTGCTAAGCAAGAAGCACCCACTAGTACAATAGTGTCATGACAATTATTGCATAGTTAACTAGTTCTGATTGGATTTCAGGCCTACTCCACATGAGAGAATTTCATAGTCCCTACTGTAATATTCCCATGGCTAGGGAAGTTATAGATCTTAGGTTAAAGCCTCCTATTCTTATGTCTCTAAATGTTCATGTTGTCAAATTGCATGCTAAATATATATCATTATACCCACACAGTTGGACTGTCTCAACATTGGTTAGAGAAGCTTCTTTTTGAGGTGAGCAGCAGTCAATCCAGAGATAAATAACTAGTCAAAATTCTGTGAAGGATAAACAGAATGCTCAGAACTAAAAAGACATTTTAATGAACACTCCCATCTCTTTCCAAAGTTCAAAATATATCAAGCAAGAGGAAGTAGAAAGAATGTAAGAGCTGGAGGGTAATGAGGAGTGCTCTGAAATACTGTTTTTATTTTAATTATTTTAAATTTAATAACTACTTGATTAGAAGAAGCATTTCATTATAGCTTTACCATATTCAGTAACACAGTCTAGAACAAGGGTACATCTCTTTAAAAAAGTGGCTTTAAATTTCTAGGTCCACAGTTTAATTAATACAGTTATACGATATTGAACTCAGTATAAATCCTGTAAGACATAAAACTGAGTAAGTCTTTACTCTTTAAAGAAAATCTTCATTTCATTTTAAAATATGTTGTTTCCTGCATTTTTAATGCTACTAACACTTAGATGTTTGCACATCTGTCTTTAATCTATATGTATCTGAGTATTACTAGTCACACTCGGTTTCACTCAGATTCTTTTACCTGAATATGGAGGTAAAGACACAGGCAGAGACACTGGTTATAACATTATGTCACAATATAGGTGGAGCCATTTCTTACCATTTGTATAAAACAACTATAACCAAAACACATATAGGCCTCATTAATGGAGTTGATAAAACAAATTGGAAATTTTCCAAGAAGGAAAAGCCAGAGTAAAGCAAGTCATTATGACACAGCCTGTGGATTCTTAGAATCCATTCTGGGTTCTCAGAAGGGAGCCATAGTCCAAAAATGATGGAAAACACCTTGATGACTATGTGGAACTGAGCCAGCATGTTAGGATCTTGAGTGGCTCTCCAAAGCCAAGTATCCATATTCTTCATCCACTCCAGTCACATGTAAAACCAAACGATGTGAGACACTGGAGGAGCAATCTGGTTTTTATTTCTGGGAAATCTCAATACTTTTCATTACATCTTACAACCCTTCCCACACACTGGAACCCATTTATTCTGTCATCCCTGTGACTGTCCACTGTGCTGTCAGCACCCCAGCCATTGCCCAATTCTTGTCCACCTGTTGAATCTATTCAGCATATCTAGAGATCCTTGGTTTAAGAAGATCAGCTGTTCCTCATCTAGCAGCAATCAATTGCCAATATTCCTTTAGATAAGATTGGGGTCTGCTGGTTGTTTTTCCAGTTCTATGCTGGGTTACTGTCTGGGAGTCTTTTGGGACACCCTTGCCAATAACTCAAAGGAAGACATTCCTAAATGGCATTGTTTCTTGTTATGTAGCCTTTAGCTATAAATACACACTCTTAAAAATTATATTGAATCCTTTAATCTTTGGTTATACTTTCCTTTTTGGTGTTTAAGACCCTACAGTTGGCCCAGATAAACCAACTTATTTTTACTCTTATGGCCATTTAAGGATCTGTTCCTCAGGGTTAACATAGGCTTGGGAGGAGCCCCTGGATCCTTTCTTTTACCAGTTCTGTCTATGTGAAGATAAGTCAAAGGTCCTACTTGACCAAGGCTGGCTTTGTTTGGAAGCATGGAGGAAAGGTATCCTCTGTGTTTACCCTCCTCTTTGTAGACTGGACACTGGTTCAGATCCATCTGGTGGGGTCCCCATGGCCTCCCTGATTAAAAGGAGAGGTGACTCACCACAGTTACAGGACATTATCAGAGATGCTCATAGTCCACTGGAACTTAGTTGACTTAGGAGGGCAATGAGCAAAAACTCTCCTTTATGTCACTCTGATCAAATTAGTGTAGGCCTCAAATTATGGCTGTTAAACATCCAAGAAGGTTAGTTCCACTAGTCTGGTACTTTTAATTACCATGTGCCATGTAGATAGAACTTGGGGAAAGACCAAATGCTCTCAGATAAATCTTGCCTAGAGATATATAACATTCTTTGATCTGGTTGGATGTATAATTTGTCAATAGGTTGTTGGCATAATATGGTTCCCTCTAGTTTCTAAAACTAGCTAGGCATTATTTATCTCTCACATTGTCTAACCCCTCCACCATGGTTTCCCCAATCAAGGTGCCCCCATTTTCCCCCTTTTTCCCTTTATAATACCTTTCTCCGATGGTCCTACCTCTCTTGAGCTCCTTCTTTCCTTTTATCCCCTAGGTTCCTTGTATAACCTTCCCTCCCCCAACCCTTAAAACAACACCATTTTTATCCATATCTCCCTTATTAACACCTATTTCCTACTGTTCTTCTGATTCAGGT
>NW_008333314.1:359-3894 GCF_000622305.1 Nannospalax galili | reverse complement strand
TCTCAAAAGAAGAAGTAAAGATGGCTATGAAGCATCTTAAAAGATGTTCAACATCACTAGTAATTAGGAAAATGCAAAGTAAAACCACTTTAAGATTTCATCTTACCCCAGTCAGACTGGCTAAGATCAAGGGAACAAATGATACCAAATGTTACAGAGGATGTGGGGAAAGGAGAATGCTCATCCACTGCTGGTGGGACTGCAAGCTTGTCCAACCCCTATGAAAAGCAGTATGGAGATCTCAAAAACAACAAACGAACCTTCCGTTTGACCCAGTTACACCACTCCTTCGCATATACCCAAAGAACTCATCCTATTGCAGAGACACATGAAATACTGTTTTATGGACATGATATGGCTATTGTACTCACTTACACAACATTTGCAGTTTCTTGTACAAGACCTGTACAAGATGAAGACAGCTAAAATCCCAGGAGTGATCAGGGCAATAATCTTAGACCCTACCTCTTACCAAAGATCTATTGGCAGTTTATAGATTTTTTTAAATTTTAGAATGGTGTGGTTCTTAGTAGGTTCCAAAGCCCTAGTGAATGGCCTCACAACCAAGCACATGTGAGCAGCAGTAAGTAGACTTAGTGAATTATAAGAAAATGAAATAGTGCATGAAGTTAGGAGGTGGATTTGATGAAATGATATAGAGCAGTTGGAGAAGCGAGATAGTAATGGGAGCAGTATATGAATGTAGTTCCTTGTATATATCTAAAACTAAAAATACAAATTTTAATTTCAAAAATAAAGAGCACTTATACTGCAGAAATAAATAATGACATATTTGTGCAAATCAATGAAATGAACATCAATAATGGACTTCATTGTAAACGATTTTTTTTTGGTCTTTTTGAGACAGGGTCTCCCTGTAGCTCCACCTGTCCTGAAACTCACTATGTAGACCAAGCTGGCCTTGAACTCACAGAGGTCTGCCTCCCAAGTGCTGGGATTAAAGGCCTGCACCACCACGCCCAGCCTGTAAACAAATTTTGAGCTAATGATGCAGTGATATAAATTGATCAACTGCAATAACTAACAAAAGCAAGGTAATCTTCTAGTGAGGCATTTTCAGCATTGAGACTAAACATATGCAGGGACATAGAAGAATGATAGAGGAAATATCTGCATTTTTTTCTCTCCATCTTTCTGTGCAACAAAAATTGTTCTTAAAAATAAAGTGGTGGTGCTGGAGGAATCATTCAGCAGTTAAGTGCTCCTCTTGCAGAGGACCCAGTTTCAATTCCCAGCACCTACATGGTGGCTAACAGCTGTGCAGGATTCCAGTTTCAGGGGATCCTATGTCCTTTTCTGATCTCTGCTGGCATTACGTAGCATGAGTTCACTTACACACATGCAGGCAATACACTTATAACCATAAAAAATAATAAATGAAATCTTTAAAAAATGGTAAAAATAAAGTCTTGGGGGCTGGAGAGATGATTCAGTGGTTAAGAGCGTTGACTGCTCTTACACAGGACCCAAATTTGATTCTCAGTAGCCACATGGTAGCTAAAAACTGTGCATAATTCCAGATTCAGTGGCAATAATACCCTATTCTGAACTCCATGGGCACTTCAGGTCATGAATTCAGGTAATACACTCATGTACATAAAATGAAAATAATAAAGTATTAAAAAATAAAAATATAACCTTCATTTAAAAAGTCTACACAAATGTTATAGTTTAATATTTTAAACAATATATTCTTTAAATTGTAGGGTTGTTGTAAAGATCAATTAACAAAAGTTTGGATGGAAAACTTAGCATCCATATTTCAAAAGATTAAGTCCAAAAGAATCAATAGTCTTATCCAGCTGTTAAGCCTAAAACCACAATGCTGTGAATAACACATCTTCTCCCTTAGAGAAATAGTGGCAGTTCTATCTTGGGGGCAAACAACAGCTATGTAATTGGACTTAAGGCCAACTCAGTAAGGGAATCGAAGAATGGTACTGTAAACAGAGCCAAGAACATGTGGTTGGAGAAACTATGACTCTAGAGAAGAACTTACTGTAGTCACTTTCCTAGATGAACATAATTTTTTCTATACTCATAAGTATATATGTTTATATTCACAGAAAAGTGTAACTCTCACCACTCATCAATGAAGCTTCTCTATGTGATGATGTATACAGTTACAAAGCTCCCCAACTGGTCAAATGCAGAGAATAAGTGACAGTAGGATGTTCAGCCCTAAGTGATGCATCTATAATGCAACCTGTACTCTAAGACTTGGGGAACATTGCAGAAAGGGGGATAAAACTGTTAGTGGTAAAGGGACAAGATGACTGATGCTAGTTGATGTGTTCTAGACATGGTAGGGGAATTTCCCCATGAAATCTGGATTTCACAGATTTGCTCCTAACCTGAGAAGTTATACCTATCGATAGCTGAACTGAGACCACTGCTGACAGCTAATTTTTATATAAACATAGAATGGCCCCAGGAATGAACACCAAGCACCACTCAGTTGGGTTGCAACCTGACCAGTTGGGGTAACAACAAACAAAGACCCAAACTCTACCCAACAAGGCTAAGAATATCAAATATCCATACCAAGAAACACCACCAACAGCCTGACTCCAGGTGCTTAGATTTCTATGCAGAAATCAAAATAATGTGAATAAACAAGACAATATGTCTCCTCCAGAAATTACCACCATTATAATTTTTCCATAGAAAATCAATATAGCTCATTCACAGGACAATGATTCCACAATAGTAATTATAACTATGTTCAAGGAACTCAAAGATGATATGAATAAAAGACTAAAGGAAGAGTGTGAAAAAATATATAAATGAAATAAGAAAACAATTCAAGTGCTGAAATTAGAATTCAATAAAGGGAGAAAATATATGAAGAAAAGTCACATTGAAATAGAGCTTGAAAAGGAAAACTCAAGAGTCAGACAAAAACTGTAGAGAAAAGCCTCACTAATAGACTGGATAAAGTGTAAAAGACAATATCAGGTCTCAAAAACAAGGTAAGGAGCAATGATCATTCGGTCAAAGAAAATGTTTTATTTTTGTTTATTTTTTAAAACTATTTCATTATTTTTATTATTTGTGTATTGCCTACATGTATGTGAGTGCAGCCCTGTTGTGCAATGCCACTGAATTCAGAAGAGGGCTTCAGACTCCCCTAGAACTGGAGTTAAGGACAGTTCATAGCCACCATGTGGGTGCTGGGAACAGAACCCAAGTCCTCTGCAAGAGCAGTCAGTGCTCTTAACTGTAGATCCATCTTTCCAGCTCCCAAAGGAAATGTTTTATATAAATTACCCCAAGAACAGAAAATGAAAGTACTCTGGAACTCTATAAGAATATGAAGTCTATGAATAGTAGGTCCACGAGAAGGAAAAAATACCCAGGTCAAAGGTAACAGAAATATTTTCAGCAACACCATAGAAGAACATTTTCCAAATCTAAAAAAATCAATACCTTTCAAGGTGTAAAAGGCATTGAGAGCACCAGATACAAAGGACTGGAAAAGAAATTCCCCATGTCATATAATCATCAAAACTCT
>NW_008333314.1:0-153 GCF_000622305.1 Nannospalax galili | reverse complement strand
GAAAACATTTCCATGACAAAAATTGATTTAAGAAATTTACATCCAGTTAGTCAGCTCTACAGAGACTACTAAAAGGAATACGTCCATGTGAAGAGATTAAAGATACCAAAGTAGGCATAAGGAGTAGTTAAAAATTCCAGGACAGTTAAGCAA
>NW_008333313.1:0-242 GCF_000622305.1 Nannospalax galili | reverse complement strand
TACAACCAAAAAAGAAAACTCTAGACCCATATCCTTAATGAACATAGATGCGAAAATTCTCAAAAATATACTTGGAAACTGCATACAGATGCACATCAAAGGGATCATCCACTTTGATTAAGTTGGCTTTATCCCAGAGATGCAGGGATGATTCAATATACATAAGTCAATAAACATCATAAACATCATACATGGGCTCAAAGATAAAAACCACATGGTCATCTCAATAGATGCAGAGAAGG
>NW_008333312.1:8028-10682 GCF_000622305.1 Nannospalax galili | reverse complement strand
TATTTTCTGATTTATAAAGATTATTATGACAATTTATAGCAAATATTGACTCAGAATTGAAGGAATATATTGTCCATTAGCAATGTTTCATTAGTGCCAATTGTCCCATTTTAATTCTTGAACACAGGAACATTCATCACAGATGTATTTTCTTTTTTGAAGGTAAGAATGTGGTTTTTTGAGGGGTTTTTTGTTTGTTTGTTTGGTTGGTTGGTTTGTTTTTGGTCTTTTTGAGACAGGATCCCCCAATTGGCCTGGAACTAGCTATGTAAAACAGGCTATTTGTGATCTCATAGAAGGCTGCCTCCTTCTGCCTCCTGACTGCTGAGAATAAAGGCATGCACAACCACACCCTGCCTATTAGAATGCATTTTAGTGTGATGTATTGTTTGGCAAATTTCTACTATATCTAATGAAAGGAGAGTCCTGAGTACTAGAAACCAATAATTTCCAATGGCTCTGGAAAGAGGCTAATCTATCAAGTACATTAATTTCATGCTGAATATACACAACTGTTAGATGTTTCCAGTATTACGTGGTGTGGTAAAAACAGTAAATATTAGAGAAAAATTAAAATTAATCTTAAAAGATTTGTGAATTTAACATTTCATTATCCTGTTATATTGTAGCCTAGGTCTTGAAAATGACAGATAATGATAAAGATTGAACACATTCTGTGCAAGTCAGTGTATTAATGATGAAAAAGAAATGAACTACTTTGTAAGGGATTATTCTACATTATTATATTTACTCAATGTATATTGCTATGGGTGGGTAGAATCATATCTTCAGGAAACTTAGTTGTTTGCATTATCCTGTTATATTGTAGCCTAGGTCTTGAAAATGACAGATAATGATAAAGATTGAACACATTCTGTGCAAGTCAGTGTATTAATGATGAAAAAGAAATGAACTACTTTGTAAGGGATTATTCTACATTATTATATTTACTCAATGTATATTGCTATGGGTGGGTAGAATCATATCTTCAGGAAACTTAGTTGTTTGCCCAGTACTGTATCTTTCTGAAGACTACACTATTTGTTAGCTTAATATGGAAATAAATTCAATCTGTTTTGCTTTCAAGAGATCATGTGACAATTGGTTGTAATATTTGATTGAAGAAAGTTGATGAAAACAAGCTGGTTCATTCTAAAGGCATTATTAGTATTAGTTGCACTATGAATTATTAATGTTTCACCCAAATTCATGGATGACATCAAATGGTTGTTTTGCTTTCTTAATTGATTGGCACTAAGAATGTTCTTCAGTGTAAAGTAGGACTGCTGGTCTTCATTCCTCTGCTACGTCAAAACACTGAGTCCTGAATACTGAAATGAAGCAGATTTTGAGTGGATCATTAATGAGGTGAATACATAGCAAATTCAATGAATTATGAATAAATGTTTTATTAAGTAGTGCTGCGAATATTTAATACAATTTATGTATAAAAACTAAATGAAGACAGAAAATAGAAAAGTAATTTGCAAAATATCATAAACACATTTACATGTTTATGATCACTATATTAAAATTTTAGTGTTCTTTGGAAATGGGGTGTAATGACATCCAAGTTGTCTATTAATTTAAACAAATCTCATTTCTTTAGTTCCTTTAATCTGCATTTTGATATGACTGCATTGAATTCATTTTAAAACAATTTTGAAACTGCATATAAGTTGATTTTAATGATGTAATATGGAAATTGAATGAGAAATATTGTATTCTCCAAATAGAAAGTCTCACACCTTATTTCAGCTGATAATAAGTAAAGGCTAATAGAGGGTATCCTTTGAAACTTGGGTAAATCAGTGGATTGCTTTTTTCCAGGGATCTATTTCTTGGGGATTTATTATCAAGTAATTTAAATGATCTATTTATTAGAGATTGCATGTTGTATTAGAAACATTATGGTAAATATAATGAAAATTACCTGGCAATGTCACTGTAATCCCAATTTATGAGCACTGATATATCTAAAAATAGTCATATTTTTCTTGCACCTCCCCTCCCCCACCACCACCTTGTGGGACAACCGAACACATGGATTTGGATTTCCCTTTATGCCGAAAGAACGTTGCAAACATGGAAAAGTCTGGATAAAGTTTAGGAAACAGATAGCATACAGGTGTGCTTGCTTATATGTGCCTTCAAAAACTTAAAACAGATGATCACAGACATGAATTCTTGATATGGTTTACAGAGAAACAATTGTGGGGTTCTGGTAATGATGTGGCAGATGGGAGGGTTCTCATCCTGAAGGAAAGAGAGAGAGGGAGGAACAAGATTGAGACAGAGATAAAGAAGGTCTTTCCTAGGGCAGAAACATTATGTGCTTCAATGTCATACATCAGTGACCCACTTCCTCCAATCATGGCTGAATGGAGGAACAACCATGAAGCCGTGGCTCTATCTCTTATGATCCAATCATCTTTCCATAATCCTTTTCTGAATCCTGATGTCCACATCACAAATATTGAACACATGAGACTCTGGGAGTCCTTTTTGTACCCATGCCCAAAGATTCATGTCTTACTAGACAACGAAAACATTGGAAATGATGAAAAGTGAATTGTTTGGTCTACTATCCATGGAACAACATCTCAAGTGTTCTATATCTCAGGTTATGATTTAAAGCTAGATGCCTAGAGTTT
>NW_008333312.1:6492-7856 GCF_000622305.1 Nannospalax galili | reverse complement strand
ATATGTGAAATAAAATTTAATTTTTTTAAGTTATAATTTTTAAGGGATATCATGAAAATTATTTATTTTTCCAGGGCTACACATTCAGTTTTGATTTCTTCAATTCCTAACTTGGTATACTTTTTCATTTTTCTTTCCCCCCAGGTCCTTGGGCGTTATGCAATTATACCATCTCTGCATTTATATGTCTAGGTTTTCAACTACTTATGATTGAAGTTTCTCTTGAGTGCTTTGGAGAGTCCATTCATGTTTTATGAATTCACCACTCTGACCATGTCACTGACAAACCTTGAATCAGATTCAATGGTTTAGTAAATTAAGTCAGAATGTTATATCCTTTGAACATTCCCAATAAATAACACAGGGTCACAGTGCTTTTCCTGAGAAACCATTGTATTATACTGAGGACTTCATAATGTGGGAGAAATAGGAATTGAATTCTTCTTAATCATATACAGTTATTCTGAGAAATACAGAGAGGTTCATATGCAGGTAAATGTGATACAAATTAAAATGGTGTTTTGAGACTTCTTCACTTCCTGAAGCTCTGAGAAATAAAACTTTGTCAGAGAAACTCAGATATCTCTACACAGTGGTGCAGAACAGGCCCAGTTTGAAGGCTTATAGTGTATTTTACTACTACTATTAGAAGGTATGATTCTTGTTTGAGGCATTCATAAGGTCACAGCACTAGATGTTATCTCAGCAGAATATATACAGAGGTTTTAAAAGAAGGGATAAGCTTCAAAAGGTCAAGCCTCTGCTATGTTCTAACACAATCACAGTTCTGAGCTGAACACAACCACCCCTGAGTTATGTTTGATGTGCTGTAGATAGTGGGACCCACGGGTCACAGAGAGCTCTCTCCTTTTTGCTCTTCCCCTTGGATACATGTCCATAGGAGACAGGAGATCTCACTGCACTGCTTATCCTATTGGCTGCCTGAATCCTGCTATTTGTTTTCTGTACTAGAAATGACACAGGTGTTAACAAAAACATACCTGGTCCCAGACACATACGTTTCAGTAATTGTTCGACCCAGATTTAAATTTGGAATTCTTGATTGTATCAATGCATGAGTAACTGAACTGTCCTTACTAGCCCTTTACTACTGCTTCAAGGATTGGCGGATACATTTTGTCCGTTGTGGTAACTGACACACATCTAAGAGGAGACTTTTCTCTCAGATGAGATATTTTTAACAGTGAAGTGTAACATGCATCTCGTGTGTAGGTATCCGGTTTCACTGTGAGTACCTAGGAGCACAGAGTTTATTAGTCATATGTCTATCAGAATATTGTCCATTCCTGTTCCTGATATCACTGCATTTGGTTTTCATCTTCTCTATATAAAAAATCGGGGCA
>NW_008333312.1:2327-5535 GCF_000622305.1 Nannospalax galili | reverse complement strand
GCTCAGTGGTTAAGAGCACTGGCTGTTCTTGCAGAAGACGTGGGTTCAAATCCCAGCACCCACCCTTGCACAAAATACCTGCTTTTGTAGAAATGCTGAGTGTTTAGATTTCCTATACTATCCTAAGGACACCTATACTTTGGTGCTGGAAGTCTGAAATCCACCAGAAGATTACTGGCAAGGATTGATGTGAGGAATCCTATGAAAACCTGTTTGTATTTCTGGTCAGTGCCTCATTATTTCTGGAACAGAGTAGCCAGGGTGCAGTCAAGGGTAAACTTCCTCCACTTCTTGAGCATGGTTTGATTTTTGTCCCCTGTCCAAATATCCTCAGGGTAATTTTCATGACAATATGCTTTGAATTGCTTGTTCATATTTGTGGGGTTTTGTTTGTTTGTTTGTTTGTTTGTTTGTTTTTGAGAACAGTGTCTCAGAAACCAACTTACTCTCTTAGGGAACATCACTTTGGAATGGTGCTTTTCCTTGAGGGGGGGTCATATTTTCTTGCTTTATCATATTTTTTTCTGTTTGGGGGATGGGCTCTGGGCATCTGTATTTAGTCTGTTTTCTTTTCCTGAGATTGTTAGGGAAGGAGGATGGAATCTGAAGGTGAGGTTTCAGAATGAGTTTCTTTGCCGAGGGGTGTCTAAAGAGGGCAGAACCAGGGATGTCTAGGTAGGGGTGTAGGCTGTCTTACTAGGTCCAGGTGTGGTCTAAGCCCACAGCAACTATGTAAAGATGCTGTGTATTATTGAGTCCAGGGCTAGAATGACAGCTGGAGCCACTTGGTTGGGATCTAGAGGTGCGTGGGAGGGATGGGTTCTGAGGGGGTGAAAGAGTCACTGGGGTCAGAGGAGTGATCCAAATAGTGGAGGTGGAGCAAATTCAAAGTGATTTGAGAAGGGTGCTGCATGGGTGGAGTTGGAAGTGTGAGGGAGCAGGTGGGACCAGGGCAGAGGGGGAGAAGTGCCAAAGTTTCAGGGGAGCCTGGAGGCCAGGGGCCTGGAAAACTCCACTGATTTGAAAGTTGACAAGGCTTTTGGGGATAAATCCACACACAAGAACATTTGGGGAACATGAATTAGACTCAAAAGGCCTTCATAATACCATAATAATAGGGGCTGGAGAGGTGGCTCAGCGGTTAAGAGCACTGGCTGTACTTGCAGAAGATGCGAGTTCAAATCCCAGTGCCCAAATTAACAGAAATACCTACTTTTGTATTAATGATGACTGTTTAAATTCCCTATAATATCCTAAGGGGCACCTATACTTTGGTGCTGGAAGTCTGAAATCCATCAGAAGATTACTGCCAATGATTGATGTGAGAAATCCTATAAAATCCTGTTTGTATTTCTGGTCAGTGCCTCAGTATTTCTGGAGCAGGTTAGCCAGGGTAGCCAAGGGTAAACTTCCTCCACTTCTTGAGCTTGGTTTGATTCTTGTCCCCTGTCCAGGTAGTTTAGGGATAATTTTCATAGCAACATGCTTTGAATGTCTTGTTCATATTTATGTGTTCTTTTTGAGAACACTAATTTAAAGACCAATTTAGCCTGGGGGAACATTGCTTTGTAATGGTGCTTTTCCTTGGGGGTGGGGGGTCATTTTTCCTTGGTTTATCATATTTTTACTATTTGGGGGATGAGCTCTGGGCATCTATTTGGTCTGTTTGTTGTTTTTCCTGAAACTTTTTAGCCAGGAGGATGGAATCTCAAGGTGAGGTTTTAAGATGGGTTTCTTTGGGGGTTGTCTCAAGAGGACAGAACCAGATTGGGGATTTAGGTAGGGTATTCGCTGTTTCACTAGGTCCAGGTGTGGTCTAAGCCACAGCAACTCTGTAAAGAGGGTGTGTACTGAGTCCTGGGCTAGAATGACGGGTGGAGCCAATTGGTTGGGATCTAGAGGTGTGTGCGAGGGGCGGGTTCTGATCGGGTCAGGGGCAGTCACCCAGGTCAGAGGAGTGACCCAAAGAATGGAGGTGGAGCTAATACAAAGTGATTTGAGAAGGGGTGTGGCATGGGAAGTGTCGGAAGTGTGAGGCAACAGGAACCTGAGGCCCAGTGGGCGGGACCAGAGCGGAAGTGGAGCGTTGCTGAAGTCTGGTGGGACCCTTGGGCCTTGAAAACACCACTAAGACCTGTGGAGACTGGGTCTAGGTGGGATGAGAAACTTCACGGAAGTCACAGAAACCAGGCAGAGTGGTTGGTGCAGAGTGGATGAGGGCTGAGTCCGGGAGGGATCCCCAGGGTGGAGGAGTGTGTGGGCAGAGTAGGAGGCCTTAGCAATGACTCCTGGTCATGTGATTGGAGTGGCCCAGGGCTCTCTGCCTTCACAGTTGGGGGCTGGGAGCTACAGCAGGTCCCTGAAACTCACGTGGGAGTTAAATAGTATTTATGCTTACTCTACAGCAAAGATCGCAGGTCTCAGAACTCGGTTGCAAATATTTGGGTATGTTGATCTATGTATTTTCTTAGATTTAGATTATTAAAGGTAACTATAAGACCATATGAAGTAATACTAATCCTGATTTTTATTAGCAATTTTATGGTTTCCAAAATATTCTCATAAAAAAAATCATGTACATTTAAATTAATGTGCAAATATGGCAGAGTGATCTCAAGTGCACAGGAATTACTTCAAATCAGTTGTTCCTCCCCCTGCTGTTTGGAAAAAACAAAATTCATTCCTGCATTCTGGCTAGAATATTTTACTTTTCTATGTCTAAATGACTGGCATATGGACATGGGGACATGAAGAGTTTGTTAAAATTAGTCACACTAGGAATGATTCTAGATTTTATTGAATCAGAACATTTATTTTAGCAAACATCCACAGTTATAGTTGCAGGCATTAACACTTAAGAAATGAACTTTAAATTAAATAACATGTCCATTATGCTATGTAATTACATTTTATATTCTCATTTGCTATATTAGATGAATTTATTTAAAACATTGATGGCTGACTGTGATTAGTCTATAGTAGGTATTCAAAAATGTTTTGTTTTCTGGGTGTGGTAGTACAAGCCTTTAATCTCAGCACTCTGGAAGCACAGGAAGTAGATCTCTGTGAGTTCAAGGCCAGTCTGGTCTACTTGGTGAGTTCCAGGCAAGATGAGGCTACAGAAAGACTTGTCTGAAGACCCACCCCTACAACATCCCCCCCCCAAAAAAAACCCCAAACCAAAACCTAGGATACCATGCCCTGGTAA
>NW_008333312.1:0-1196 GCF_000622305.1 Nannospalax galili | reverse complement strand
AAGAGCAGTCAGTGCTCTTAACTGCTGAGCCATCTCTCCAGCCGCATGATGCTACTTCTTAATGTTAATTTTTTAAATGTGCATGTATTGCCTGGATGTAGGTAAGTGCACCCATGTCGTGCGGTGCCCACAGAGGCTAGAAGAGGCTGTTGGATCCCCTGGTACTGGAGTTACAGACAGTTGTTCTCTGCCATGTAGGTTCTGGGATTCAAGCCCTGGTCTTCTGCAAGAACAAGCAGTGTTCTTAAATACTGAGCCATATCTCCAGGCCCAATATTTATTTTTACAAAATGTTTTATTATCATTTTTATTTTATGGGTATGGGTGTATTGCCTGCATTCATATAAGTGCACCCATGTCTGCAGTGCCCACTGAGGTCAGATGAGGGAATTGGATGCCCTAGAAATGGAATTACAGAGAGCTGTTAGCTGCCACATGGGTGCTGGGAATCAAACCTGGGTCCATTGCAAGAACAGCCTGTGCTCTTAACCTCTGAGCCATCTTTCCAGCCCCTTAATGTTAATTTTTGACAAAGAAGAACTATATGTATTTAGGAGGTACCGTGTGATATTTTGTTCTCTACATACATGTTTGAAATTAAGTATTAAATTAACATAATTACCACTTCATAAATTTTTCCTATTAAAATATATGTGCTGGAAGTAATGTTGCAATATAGTTTCAGGACTGAAAACTGGCTTAGAAAGCCATTTTTTGTAAAGTGACTGCTCCTTCAATACTGGCTGTGAAATTTTAAGAATTTGAGATTCTTAATTATAATCAAAGTCCTCCAAAGTCATCAGGAGAGACACATTTAATGTCTCATTTAAGTACATAATAAAGTAGCATTTAAGAAAATGTTTCTATCGTATTCTTTCTGAAATTCTGTTGCATAACCTAAATGTCTCTCAGTCTATTAGTGGATCCTGTATATTTGCCACATTTACACTGGAGTTCTGCTTTGTGGTAAAGGAAAAGGAAATCAAGTAACTTGTAGGTCAATGGATAGAACTAGAAATGGCTGTGCTAAGTGACACACAGGTGTTCTCTCAATTGTGGTTCCTATGATGAAATCCTGAACAGATATTCAAAGGAAGTGAATTCAGTATGGGCTAAGGATATGTGCACTCAGAAATTATTGAAGTACTATTTGAAGAATAGGGAATCTACTGAAATGTCCATTGACAAATGAAAGA
>NW_008333311.1:5147204-5150926 GCF_000622305.1 Nannospalax galili | reverse complement strand
TATTGGTTCCCCAGGTGTCTGGGGCCCCAATACTAGGAATGGCGCAGGTCCCAAACTAGGAGTATAGAACAGCGGGGGGCATGGAAGGGTGAATGTGGCTTAGGGATTCCCGGCGTGGAGAGCTAAGCTATAGACTTACCCCAAGAGGCCTGAGGATAGTAGTGCCGGTTTGAAGGGATTTTGATTGCCCGACTCTTCCACAAAATATCACATTGGTCCACTCTATTGATGATGTTATGCTGACTGGATACAGTGAGCAGGAGGTAGCAGACAGTCTGGACTTGTTGGTAAAGCATATGTGTATGAGAGGATGGGAAATAAATCCAACCAAAATTCAAGGGCCTTCTACCTCAGTGAAATTTCTAGGAGTTCAGTGGTGTGGAGCATGCAGAGACATTCCTTCTAAGGTGAAGAATAAGTTGTTGCATTTGGCCCCTCCCTCCACCAAGATAGAAGCACAATGCTTGGTGGGCCTGTTTGGATTCTGGAGGAAGCACATTCCTCATCTGTGTGTGTTATTACGACCCATATATCAAGTGACTTGGAAGGCAGCTACCTTTGAGGTGGGCCTGGAACAGGAAAGGGCCCTTCAATGGGTCCAAGCTGCTCTACAAGCTTCTCTGCCACTTGGGCCATATGATCCAGAAGACCCGATGGTGCTTGAGGTATCAGTGGCAGATAAAGATGCTGTTTGGAGTTTCTGGCAGGCCCCCATAGGGGAATCATAGTAGAGGCCATTGGGTGTTTGGAGTAAGGCTTTGCCTTCATCCGTGGACAACTATTCTCACTTTGAGAGACAGCTCTTAGCCTGCTATTGGGAATTAGTGGAAACTGAACATTTGACAATGGGCCACCAAGTCACCATGTGACTGGAGCTGCCCATCATGAGCTGGGTGTTATCTGACCCCCCCAAGCCATAAATTAGGCCATGCACAGCAACCATCCATTATCAAATGGAAGTGGTATATATTTGATTGGGCTTGAGCAGGCCCGGAGTGCACAAGCAAGTTACATGAAGAAGTTGCCCAAATGCCTGTGGCTCCTACTCCTGGTACGATGCTGCCTGATCTCAAGCATGCACCTATGGCTTCATGGGGTGTGCCCTATTATTGATTGACTGAGGAAGAGAAGACTAGGGCTTGGTTTACAGATGGTTCTGCATGCTATGCAGGCACTATTCAGAAGTGGACAGCTGCAGCATTACAGCCAATTTCTGGAACAACCCTGAAGGACACTGGGGAAGGAAAGTCTTCACAGTGGGCAGAACTTAGGGCAGTGCACATGGTCGTGTATTTTTCTTTGAAGGAGAAATGTCTATAAGTGTGATTTTATTCTGATTCATGGGCTGTAGCCAATGGTTTGGCTGGATGGTCAGGGACTTGGAAGGAGCATGATTGGAAAATTGGTGAGAAAGACATTTGGGGAAGAAGTATGTGGATAGATCTTTCCAAATGGGCAAAGGATGTGAACATACTTGTGACTCATGTAAATGCTCATTGAAAAGTCACTTCAGCAGAAAATGAGTTCAATAATCAAGTAGATCGGATGACCCACTCTGTGGATTGTGAGCCTCTTTCTTCAGCTATCCCTGTCATTGCTCAACAGGCCCATGAACAAAGTGCCATGGTGGCAGAGATGGAGGTTATGCATGGGCTCGACAGCATGGACTCCCACTCATGAAAGCTGACCTGGCTACAGCTGCTGCTGAGTGCCAGATCTGCCAACAGCAGAGACCAACACTGAGCCCCGATATGGCACTGTTCCCCGGGGAGACCATCCTGCAACCTGGTGGCAGATTGACTACAATTGGACTACTTCCATCTTGGAGGGGACAGCATTTTGTCCTTACAGGAATAGACACTTATTCTGGTGATGGATTTGCCTTTCCTCCACATAATGATTCTGCCAAAACTACCATCCAGGGAATTACAGAATGCCTTATTCACCATCACAGTATTCAGCACAGCATCGCATCTGACCATGGAACTCACTTCACAGCCAAAGAAGTGTGACAGTGGGCCCTGGTATTGGAATCCACTGGTCTTACCATGTTCCCCACCATCCTGAAGCAGCTGGCTTGATAGAATGATAGAATGGTCTCTTAAAGACACAGTTACAGCACCAATTAGGTGGCAATAGCCTGGAGGGCTGGGGCAGGGTCCTCCAGAAGGCAATGTATGCTTTGAAACAGCATCCAATATATGGTACAGAGTCTCCTATAGCCAGGATTCATGGGTCCAGAAATCAAGGGGTGGAAGTGGGAATGATTCCACTCAATATCCCCCCTAGAGACCCACTAGGAAAATTTTTGTTTCCTATGCTCTTGACTTTGCACTCTACTGGCTTGGATGTTTTGGTTCCAGAGGAGGGAGTGCTTCTGCCAGGAGAGACAACAAACATTCCATTGAACTGGAAGCTAAGACTTCCCCCTGGACACTTTGGGCTTCTGATGCCCTTAAGTCAGTAGGCTAAGAAAGGAATAACAGTATTAGGAGGGGTGATTGACCCAGACTACCAGGGGGAAATTGGACTGGTTCTCCACAATGGAGGTAATAAAGATTATATCTGGAAGGTAGGAGATTCCTTAGGGTGACTTTTGGCGTTACCATGTCTTGTGATTAAGGTCAATGGGAAACTGCAACAACCCAATCCAGACAGGACAAAAAATGGCCCAGATCCTTCAGGAATGAAAGTATGGGTCACTCCTCCAGGAATGAGCCAAGACCTGCAGAGGTGCTTGCTGATGGTGGAGGAAATACAGAATGGGTAGTAGAGGAAGGTAGTTAAAAATACCAACTTAGGCCACGTGACCCGTTACAGAAACATAGATTGTAATTGCCACGAGTAATTTTGTCTTATTTAGTTAAGAATAGGCTTGTGCATGTAATCACATATGTTTAGCAGATACTTGAGTTACTCTTTTTTGAATGTGTAGAGATAAGTGTTAAGTGGTTAAGTGTTGTGAATCTATATAATTATATTGGGTTATGAGACACTAAAGGACTAAGCATTCCTCGAAGAACTTTTCACCTACTCTAAGATATATAATGCATTGGTCATTATGATGGGAGATAGTATATTATGTTAGGTGAATTATGACCTCAACATTGTTTTCATTAGAAAATTAAGCATGACATAAAGAGATGCTATTGGGTGTCAAGTTGACAAGGGCTGCACTTGTGATGGCTAATCCTGGATGTCAACTTGACTGGATTTGGGATTAACTGAAATGAAAGAGATCTTCTAATTGGATCATCTGAAGCTGGAAGACACACCCTAAATGTGGGTGTTACCTTCTGATGGCAGCCCGTATAAAAGGCCAAGGCAGAGGAGAACGCTAGGCTTCTTGCTGCTTGCCTTCTCTCTCGCTGGTGAGTTCGTCTTGCTGCTGTAGAGTGAAGACTAGGATGACCTTTTGGAATTTGTCAGACCTTCAGCACCATATTGGGACTACTGAGACATCCAGCCTTGTGGACTGAGCGACTGTGGATTCTCAGCCTTTCCAGTGTGGTGCAGCCATTGTTGTACTACTCGGACTCTATACTGTGAGCTAAGCTGATAAATCTCTATACGTGTGTATTCATTCTACCACTTCTGTTTCTTTGGAGAACCCTAACACACATACAGGTTAGAGATCCAAGTGCCAACATCTCAGTGTTAGTAGCAAAAACAATGAGTCTGTCTGAAAGGAATAATATATTATAAAATTAAATGGAGATCCT
>NW_008333311.1:5142637-5146493 GCF_000622305.1 Nannospalax galili | reverse complement strand
AAGGACAGTTTTTGCTCCTTGCCCTCCTAGGTTGACTAGTTCCAGGGGACTATGAGCATCTCCCAAAATGTCCTATAATTGTGGTGGGTCACCTGTCCTCTTGATCAAGGAGGCTGAGGAGACCCCATGAAATGGACTTGAACCAGTGTCCAGTCTACAAAGAGGAGGGTCAACACAGAGGAATCATTTCCTCCATGCTTCCAAGCGAAGCCAGCCATGGTCAAGCAGGACCTTTGACTCTCTTCACATAGGCAGAACTGGTAAACAGAAAGGAGCCAGGGGCTCCTCCCAAGCCTACAGAACCCCTGTGGAACAGATCCTCAAATGACCTTAAGAATAAAAATAAATTGATTTATCTAGGCCAACTGTATGGCCTTAAACAGCCAAAAGGAAAGTATTCTTAAAGATTAAATGGACTGATATAATTTTTAATAGTCCATATGTATAGCTAAATGCTACATAACAAGCAACAATGCCAGATAGGAGATACCTTCTTTTGAGATGTTGACCAGGTGGCCTAAGGGACTTCCAGATAGTAATCCAGCATAAAACTTGGAAAATAAACAGCAGATCCCAATCTTATCTAAAGGAATATTGACAAATGATTGCTGCTAGATGAGGAACAGCTGACTTTCCTAAAACAAAGATCTCTAGATAGGCTGACTAGATTCACCAGATGGACAAGTAGTGGGGATCAGCTAGGGGTTTTGACAACACAGCAGGCAGTAACAGGGATAACAGAGTATAAGGGCTCTAGTTGGGGGAGGGAGGCTATGGGAGGGTGCCATCTGGGAAGTGGATGTATAGTTGAATAATATGGTTTGGGATGTTCTGTGTGATATACACACACACAAAAACAATCATACTGAAAAAAATGTATTATATTTGAGGAGGAAGCATAAAAATGTACATCATGTTAATTAGTAGAGGTGATAAACATTACCACTGAAATCTACCCGATGACTTTATAGACATGTACAGGCACCAAGGATCCAAGTGCAACCGATTATGACTAGTAATAATCAGATACAAACAGATTAGAGACGCATGCGCCAACATCTCAGTAGCAAAAACAATGAGTCTTTCTGTAAGAAGCAGAATATTTTTAAATGAAATGGAGATCTTTTTCAAAGGTTAAAAACTCATCCAATTTTATATCTTACAGGGATTATACTGTGTTCAATATTGTATAACTGTATTAATACAACAGTGAACCTAAAAATTTTATAGCCACTTTTGAAAGAGATGTATCCTTGCTCTGGAGTATGTTACTGAATATGTTAAAGTTGTAGTGAAATGCTTCTAATCATGCGGTTATTAAATTTAAAGCATTTTTAAAAAATAATTCTTCAAAGCATAAAAATTTACTCCTTAATAATTGGTGGATGTGAAAAACATTACCAATGAAATCTACCTGATGACTTTATATCCATGCCCAATGCCAAGGAGCTCAGAAAGTAACCTACTGTGACTAGTAATAATCAGATATACAGGGATTAGAAACACATGTGCAAACATCTTAGTGTCAATTGCATTAAAAATGAATTTTTCTATATGAAATTGTATATTTTAATAATTAAATGGAGATCTTTTATAAAGATTTACACGTGTGCAAACATCTTAGTGTGAATTGCATTAAAAATGAATTTTTCTATATGAAACTGTATATTTTAATAATGAAATGGAGATCTTTTTTAAAGATTAACACCTCATTTAATTTTGTCTTATAGGGTTTATACTGAGCACAATATTGTATGACTGTGTTAATTCAACTGTAAACCTAAAAATTTACAGACAATTTTGAAAGAGGTGCATCTTAGCTCTGGAAATTATTATTGAATATGTCAATGCCGTTGTAATGAAATGCTTCTTCTAATTATGTGGTTATTAAATAAATAATTAAAAAAAGAAAAGCTAAACAAGATAGACACTTAGCCAAGTTAACCAAAAGAAAGAAAGAGCAAATCCAAATCAACAGAATCAGAGATGAAAGGGGAAACATAACAACAGACACCCAAAAGATCCAAACCATTATAAGGGAATATTTTAAAAACCTATACACTACTAAATCTGAAAGTCTAAAAGAAATGGATGGATATCTGAAATCATGGGAACCTCCAAAGTTAAACCAAGAAGATATCAACAGTTTAAACAGACCCATAACATATAAGGAAATTGAAACAGTAATACAAAGCCTCCCAACAAAAAAAAACCCAGGCCCAAATATTTACAGCAGAATTCTACCAGACATTTAAAGAGGACCTCCAACCAATACTATATAAATTATTCAAAATGATAGAAACAGAGGGTGAACTCCCAAACTCCTTCTATGAAGCCAACATCACTCTAAAACCCAAACCGGGTAAAGACACAACCAAAAAAGAAAACTATAGATCCATATAGTTAATAAACATAGATGCAAAAATTCTCAACAAAATACTTGCAAACCACATACAGACACACATCAAAAAGATCATTCACCATGATCAAATAGGCTTTATCCCAGATATGCAGGGATGGTTCAATATAAGCAAGTCAATAAACATCATTAATCATATAAATGGACTCAATGACAAAAACCACATTGTTGTCTCAATAGATGCAGAAAAAGCTTTTGAAAAATTCAGCATGCATTTATATTCAAAGTTCTAGTGGAAATTGGACTGGAGGGAACATACCTCACCATAATTAAAGCTATATACAACAAACCCACAGCCAAAATCATTGTAAATGGAGAAAATCTGGAAGCATTCCATTAAAATCAGGAACCAGACAAGAATGTCCACTATCTCCACTCCTTTCCAACATAGTGCTTGAAACTCTTGCTAGAGAAATAACACAGGAGAAGGAAATTAAAGGAGTACTAATTGGAAGAGATCAAACTATCACTTTTTGCAGATGATATGATACTATACCTAAGCGATCCCAAAAGTTCTACCAGAAAACTCCTAGAACTTAACACTTTCAGTACAGTGGCAGGTTATAAAATCAATCAACAAAAATCAGTAGCATTTCTACATATCAATAACAAGTAATTGGTGAAAGAATACAGGGAAATGCTCCGATTCACAACTGCTACAAAAAAATTAAAATATCTTGGAATAAATCTGAAAAAAGACACGAAAGATCTCTACAATAAAAATTATAAATCATTAAAGAAAGAGATTGAGGAAGACACCAGGAGATGGAAGGACCTCCCATGTTCATGGATTGGAAGAATTAATATTGTTAAAATGACCATCCTACCAAAAGCAATACATAGATTCAATGCAATCCCAGTCAAAATCCCCATGACAGACTTCACAGAATTAGAAAAATGCATCCTTAAATTCACATGGAGGCACAAAAGACCCTGGATAGCCAAAGCAACCCTGAGCACAAAGAGCAGTACTTGGGGGATTACTATACCAGATCTCAAAGTATACTACAGATCCACAGTCATAAAAACATCATGGTACTGGCACAAAAACAGACACATAGATCAATGGAACATCATTGAAGATCCAAACCTGAGTACACACAATTTCAACCACCTGGTATTTGACAAAGGTGCCAAGAACACACAGTGGAAGAAAGACAGCATCTTCAACAACTGGTGCTGGCAAAACTGGATCTCCACCTGTAGAAGAATGAAACTAGTTCCTTACCTTTTTTACCTTGCACAAATGTCAACTCCAAATGTATCAAAGACCTCATTGTGAAACTGGAAACCCTGAAACAATTAGAAGAAAATATTGGCAGTAACTTACAGGATATAGATGTAGGAAAGGAAATCGGACATCAGTTGCTCAGGAATTAAGATCAACAATCAACAAATGGAATGCCATTAAACTAAATAGCATCTGTATATGAAATG
>NW_008333311.1:5114660-5142615 GCF_000622305.1 Nannospalax galili | reverse complement strand
CAAATGACCCAATTAAAAGATGGGCTAAAGATCTAAACAGAGAGTTCTCAAAGGAAAAAATAAAGATGGCTAAGAAACACCTCAAAAAGTGTTCAACATCATTAGTAATTAGGGAAATGCAAATTAAAACCACCCTAAGGGATCACCTTACCCCAATCAGACTGGCTAGGATTAAGAGAACAAATGATACTAAATGCTGGCGAGGATGTGGAGGAAGGGGAACGCTCATTCACTGCTGATGGGATTGCAAACTTGTGCAGCCTCTATGTAAAACAGTGTGGACAACTCTTAAAAAACTACAAATGAACCTACCATATGACCCAGTTATACCACTCCTTGGCATATACCCAAAGGACTCATCCTAGTGTAGAGATACTTGTACAACCATGTTTGTTTGTTACTGTCCTTTTCACAATAGCTAAGAGATTGAAGCAACTTAAGTGCCCCTCAACTAACGAGTGGTTAACAAAAATGTGGTATATTTACACAATGGAGTTCTGTTCAGCAATAAAGAAAGATGAAATAATGAAATTTTCAGGTAAATGGATGCATCTAGAAACTGTCATACTAAGTGAAATAACATAGACTCAGAAAGACAAACAACATATGTTCTCCCTCATATGTGGCTCCTAGCACCAAATCCTTTTAAATTCCAGGTCCCTTTAATAAGATGATGCTATACAGCAGTCCCTTCTGCATGAAATAACTACTATCAATCATGACTTTGGCTGAGCCTGATGGCTAAACGTAGTCACAACTGGCCTTGTTGATGGTTGTGCTCATTCATTAAAGAAGTGCCAAGCTGGGTCACTGGACCCTCACCTGAGTATCCAGCCATTCTTCCCAGCCAACTAGTCCAGCCTTGGAAGACAAAAGAAAAATGAGGAAGAACCCAGTAGAGGGATGCTTTTGGAAGCCCTTGTCCCAAAACTCCAATGGACTCTCATATAAACATTTGAAAATTGCCCTGTTCTGACTTTTCTCTAGTTCCCAGTCTAGAACTTGTAATGCTAATTACTCTTGCCTTTACTTCTTCCTCACATCTCCCATTCATGATTCAAGGACTTTCTTCTCCCCTTAGAGACAAGAGTTATGTAATTTGGGAGTCTTTTAGATAGACCCACTAAAGCGATACTCCAATTGCCTCACCCTGTGTCCCTGTTAGCATGGAAGAAGCCAGAGCGGTCAGCATCCCTACTCCTTATTGGCAATTTAGGTAACCCCCTCAAAGGATGGCATGATAAGAATAGGAGGTAGGAATTGGCTAAGCAGTTAGGGTAAAAAGACCCCAAAGAAATGTAGCCAGTTTCTTGGCTAAAAGTCAAACGTCCTTGGGCCTGTTAGCAACGTACTCTGTTCCGAGGCCATAAATGTCCAAAGTATTTGGAGCTTGTATCTAATCCTTAAAATATTTTAGGGTTACCTCTTCAGAGGGAGGATTGTTGGAGGGGAGGGAGTGGGCATGGATTTGATCCAAACACCTTATATGCATGTATGAAATTCTCAATAAAGTTTATGTAAAAAAATTTTTTTCAACTCAATTTTTACATAAATTTTCATTGACTTTTTATATATTTCATACATAAAATCATCTTTATACCCCCTTCCCCTTTGATACTATCCCATAGCCCGCCCCCCTCCCCACCTGCACACCCTGGAGTTAATATATTCTGTCATTTGTATTAAGGCCTATTATGTAAAGCTAGTTGCCCAAGATGTTCCTCAGTGCAAGTTCATCCCCTGCATTTAGTCAGCCTATCTAGAGCCTCTCTCAAGAAGATCTGCTTTTCCTCATCTAACTCAATTTTAATGAAAGTTTTTGTAATACACTGAATAAAAATATGACAGAATCAAAAGGTTTCAGCACACATTTTTCAGTTCAAATAAAACACTCAAATTTTGTTAAAACAAGGAAAGTGTGTCTCTAGATGTAAAAGGAACACTATTAAGAAAACACATGGCGAAGCCCTAATCCAAAGACCACAGTGAAGTAGATATTGTGCATTCAAGGTTGAATATTCATTGTTCATAAATGTTTGGACAAGGGAGGGTGCCATTCTGACAGAGACACAAATGGAAAATGCTAGGCAAATTTATAGTAGTTTCTGGTTGAGGGGTAGTCAGGACATAATTTTAGGGCAGAGGACATTATTAATATATGAGTAAAAAATACTCCAAATTAACAAACTATACAATGGGCTGGGCAGGCAAGTCCTTCAGAACATATGGGTTCTGCAGCACTGCTCTTGGTTCAGTCTGGGGTCTTCTCCTTACACTGCAGCCTATGGTTCTGAAGGAGATGATAATAAACCAATTAAGCCTTAGTGAGTACACATATCAACGTTTGCTTAGTCTCATCTGGTTTGAATGACATAAATTTTTTCCCACCATTTTATTTCCCTGATAAAGAAAACGTCCAAACTAATATATAATCTGACAATATTCCTTTGCATTTGAATATTTTATAAACTAAAAGAGCTTCTTAGCATCTGTGAAAAAGTATAAAAGAGGAGAACATACAATAATCTTAGACTGTTAGATGTCAGGATAAATGAAACAGTATGCATAGTACTTAGGACAATGTGATTTAGTAACTCTGCTCAAAGTATCATTTATTAGATTAAGCTCCTGAGTCATGACAAGAAAAAGGCACTTTAGATAGGCTCTAATTCATGAAATATCCACCTGAAAATACTTCTTATAAATGGTTATGTGATGTGTTTCAGAAAATTAAAGACAGATCAAACTGAAGAACTGATCCCTGATGCTGGGACATTATGAAACGGCAGGGAAAGCAATCCCTACTTGAAAGATTACTCTTTCAAGGGAGACACAGAACAATTGAATGAAATAGTAGGACACAGGTGCTACTAAGGGAGAAATGTGTAAAAAGGGGGTAAAGGGGAGGGGGAGAAGGAGGGTTATACAAGGAACTATGATAATAAAGGGGAAGAAGGAGCGCAAAAGAGGTGGAACCATAGCAAACAGGGTATATCAAGGGAGACATGGGGAAAATGGAGACACTTTAAATGGGAAGGGTGGGGAGAAAGGATAAGATGGAGAGAAAGAGGTGTGATAAATAGTGCCTAGCCAGTATAAAAAAATCCAGAGGAAATTGTATTAGTCCAAAAACCTAATGAAAAATTACACATATAGCATCCCTACATGAGTCTGTGAGTGCAGCCGAAGACTACGTGACAAGAAACAGTACCAGACAGGAGAAACATAGCTTTGAGTTGTTGGCCAGGGAGATCCAAGAGACTCCCCAAATTACACAGGTTATTGCCACAGTTCTTGATTGCCTCCCACAACTTGAGGGTAAGACATTATTGCTGAAGACATGACATACTTCAGAAATAGGATTTGGAGCAACGGAGCTGGGACTGATCTGGAAGCCACCTCCCCCGAAGGCTAGCTCTCATAGCTGCTAAGGGAGAACATCAACTGATGGTCCAAAGCCCAGCTTCAAGGCCTAAAATCCACATCAATGACCAGCACAGCAAACGACATTGGTGCAATAGAGGCACTTTTATCTTGGGGGTAATCAACAGCTACCTAATTTGACTTAAAGCCCACTCAATGGGAGAAAACTAGTGTGTAGTACTGTAAACCTAGCCAAATACACATATTGGAGAGGGCATACATCTTAGAGAACATTCCAAGGCTATCACATCCCTAGACAAATGTAATTCCTTACTATGTGTAAAATATGGATCCTTACATTTATAGACAAGTATCCTAGTCACCACCCATCAAAGAAGTTTCATTTACAAGAGACAGAGGTAAATACAGAGTTCACAACTGGTCATACACAGACATTGTCTATGAATAGCCCAAGTATAAGTGGCACACCTAAGATGCAACTTCTATACCTAAGGTTCATGGAACATAGAGCAAAGGATGAAGAGAAAATTAATGCGTCTTTCAGTTCTCATCAATGAAGCTCCCTCATACAACAGAGGCCAGGAAAGCAAAAGGTCACAAATGACCGAAACGCAGAGAATAAGAGTCTGCAGAATGTGGGTCCTTGAACAGGACTCCTATGTCAAAATCCATCCACCCAGGACTCAGGGGCCATTGTGGAAGAGGGGGTAGAAAGATTGTAAGAGCCAGGGAGGAGATGCATAACCATACAGAAATAGTCCTATAGGCTCCTGGGACTCTTCTCATATGAATTTACAACAATGATGTCAGCATGCACAAGACCCATGCAAAGTTAAACAGACAAAAGCCCAGCACAGAACTGTGGAAATGAGCAGCAGACCCCAATCTTAGTTGAAGAATTACTGGCAGCTGATTACTGCTGGGTGAAGAAGAGCTGATCCCAAAGAGAGGGACTCTAGATAGGCTGACTAGATCCCAGTGGATGAACTTGCATTGAGGGACATCTGGGGACACTAATTTTACATGATAGGCCTTAACACAAATGACAGGATATATGAACTCCAGTGGGGGGGTATGGGAGGGTGCCAAAGGGGAAGTAGATATAAAGATGATTTTCTGTATAAAACACACAAATCTTCAATTAAAATTTTATTTTAAAAAGTGTTTGTAAGCATTAATCTTAGAAAAAAGTTGTCAAAGAAAGGAAACTAAAAAGAAAACAAAAAACCGTTCTTAAAAGTTCTTTGTTCAGGCCAGGCCAGAAAGATTTAACTAGTATTCATCTAGAGAAGAGCTGTTAGAACCTGCTCTAAGAAATGTTCATTTACTCCTCTAAAGCCTCAGTATATGATTATAGAATTATAATATTCACTTCATGAAACAGTCCCTCAGTGGCAAATGCCTGTTTTCATACCCTGTAGTTAACAGAGAAAAAATGATGGGATGTGGTATTCCCATGTGCTTATATGCTTGTACAAAGGCTGTGCTTTCTCTTACAGTTGCATGTCTTATGAGAGACACACAGTGCTGTCAGCTTGAATATATGTATATAAAATCTATCATCTATCTATCATCTATCTATCATTTATCTATCTATATATCCCTCCTTGAAGTGTGAGTGGTACGAACCAGGGAAAAAGAGGACAGACTAGAAAGTGCTCGAGTGTGAAATTGAACCCATAACCAAACATTGGAAATATTCCCTTTGTGTTCAACAAAAGTTACATTAAGTTTTGTTTATTTCCTGGTGCCTTGGTAGTTCTTCTTGATTATATCAAGCTCCAGCTGTGGAGGTGGTAGAAATGTCTGTGGATCAATTAGTACATGGGGAACCATTGTCTCATAAAAAAATTCCCAAGCACCTGAGCTCCCAGACGTTTATCTCATCTGTACCTTAAATTATAGAAATTCAAGCATCTTTACTGTAGATTAGCTTCATTTCTAGACACTTCTCAAAGTCAGGCATCAGAACTAATGAACTGAAACGTTGCTACTATTTTTCCCCACAAAACTCATCTGATGGACTGGCATAGAACAGCTGCTGAAGGAAATGTTTCATTGCTAAGAGCACTCTGGTACATTTAGCAATGACTTTTTAATCCATTTTTCCAAATATTTACCTCTTGTAAATAGTTAATTTTCAATATTCAAAACTATGCTCACTATATTTAAACAGGGTGTTTTCAAGGTGGCATAAACTCTTATAGGCAAATTGTCTATTAAGGTTTCAAATATAGCTCTTGGCCCATAGTTAAAAGATTCCTTTTTTATATTTTTAAATATTTTTATTGAGCTTTTGTAGGTTTTATACAATTTCTTAATCAAATTAAGGCCCCTTTCCCCATCCATACCCCCATAGCTCCTCCACTGGGTCTCATGCATTCTGCAATACAAGGTTAAGTCCCATCTGGTCAAACATTTTATCCAGATGTCCTTCAGTGCAAGGTCATCCACTGGAGTCTGTTCAACCTATCCAGAGATCTTAAGGGCGGTCTAATCTTCCTCACCCAACAGTAATCAGCCTCCAACAGTTTTCAGGCTGGGGGGGGTGAGTTTTGTACTCAATGCCACCATTGTCACATGTTCACATGAGCAAACTTCCAGGGGCCTGAAAGTCTCTGCTTCCTTATGTTCATGGAATCAACCCTGGTTCTTACAATCTTTCCACCTCCCTCTTTGACAATAGACCCTAAACCATGGATGGGTGGGGTTTAATATAGGAGTCCTATCCAAAGACACACCCTCTGAAGTCTCTTATTCTCTAAAACTTAGTCAGTTGTGGCCTTCTGTTTGCATCTCACTCTGTTGTATAAGGAAGCTTCACTGATGAGAGTTGAGGGATGTACCAGTATTCTCTCCACCCCCTGTTCCACTATGTTCTGTAAACCTTAGGTGGAGAGGTTCCACTGTAGAGCTGTCATCTAGGACTGGGCATCTCTCAGACATATATTCTCTCTGTGTGACCAGTCATGGAATTCTGCAGTAGCCTATGTCTGTTGTGAACAAAAAGAAAAGCTTCCTTGATGAGTGATGTACTGTATACTTGTCTGTAAATATAAGGATTCATATCCAGAGTATGGTAAGAAATTTTGCCCAGAGATATGACAGAGATAAGGTTTTCTCTAGAATCTATGTATATTTGACTATATTTACAGTGCCACACATGAGCTCACTTCCACTGAGAGAGCTTTAAGTCCAATTAGATAACTGTCGATTACCCCCAGACAACAGTGCCACTACTGCACCAATAGACGTGGTTTGGACAGACTCCTTTTACATTTGGAAAGTTGTTTCAACTTAGAATGTTTTTGCTTTTGCTGACTAAATATCAAGTCTGATATTGTTACTATTTCTCTTTGAAATACTTCATATAGTCAATAGCCATATTGACAACTCAAAACCGAATAGAGTGTTTCACATATGAAGATGAAGAAGATGATGGAGAAGCTGCTCCATTTTAGAGCAAATTGTGACTGAATAATAAAAAGTTTAACTATTTTTCAAGTTATCGTATTTTCCAACCAGTTACTCATAAGCTGTGTAGTATAAATGTTAATGCATCGAGAAGATGAAAATCAAGCACATAAGCTTGTTATGATTGATCTGTCTTGCTTGTCCTTTGTGGGATGTGGTCCATTCATCCAGATGCCATATGGCCCTATTATAGGATATTGCAGACACACATACCTGTTTGTGCAGGGTGATATACAACACTGAACACACTGTTGGCCTTTATTAAATATTAAATAATAATAATGTACAAGCTGCTTCACTTAAAAAGCAAATACTGCCTCATTTTAAAAGGTCTCAATTTTTCATGTGTGTAAGGAACCATACTCTGAATTTATAGTGCTATTTTAAAATGATTTACTTTGTGGTGCTAGTTTCATAGATGAGTTAATTGCTCTGGTTTCCAGTGTTGCATCAGTGGGGGAAGCAGGCTTGCCTCTGTAGTGTCAGTGCAGGTAGGTAGAAGGGCTTGGTTCCTGGAACAACATCTGGGTATCCTCACAGGGGACAATGTGACTAAGGCTTACTGCTCTCCCAAGATTTTAACAGGTATTTATCACTGGAGAAGGATGGGAAGACCTAGACTCTTACCTTTTCTCACTCCATGGCATTAAACATGAAAAAAGCAAACCTAAGAAAAATGATCTCACTGTATTGATGGGGATTACCATGCTGTATTTCACATGGCTCTATAGCAGCTTTGAGCAGTCATGGGCCACTGAGACATACATTTCATCACTGATGTCTCGTTCACATTTTTTAAATTTTATTTTATTGTAAGGATACATTCATACAGGTGGCCAAATCCACAGAGACTCAGTTTTTAGCTCACTCTTCCTCTCCCCTTTAGCAGCATGTATCAAAACCCAGCCAGCTGTCAAGTCAGCAACCCCACCCCTCCCTCTGAGGATAGGGACTTGTTTCCAGAACTCCCCTTTCTGGTTCCAGGATAGCATGCCAAAGAGGCAGTCATGGGAGATTTGGAAGGCAAAGTAAAGAGAAAACCACGATTCCTGGGGGCTGCCAGATGTGGAGCTCCCCATTCCTTCTTTGCTACCTACTGCCAGACATGACATAATAAGAGATTTCACAAGCTCAACTTTCCCAGCAATCCCAGGGCTCCAAACTGAAATCACTGGAGGTTGCTCTTGAACCGGTGGCATACAGAATAACCAGCCAACTCCTACCACATCTGGGAAAACCGTAATTTCTATATTGAACCCTTTATTCCTAGAGCATTTTCAAGGGGTCTGTTTTCCTGACCTAATTCAGACTTATTAAACCCAGAAAGATTGATATCATGAACATATGCTTATAACTGCTGTGATTTATGAGAAAAATGAATGAACATCAGCATTTGATTATTAATAAGTATACATAATGGTATATTTCATATACCTATGCTACTGCATTGTAGTTAAGAAATTCCTACTATATTATCATTAATGTAATTATTACTCTTTGTCATATCTTTTCTATTTAAGTTTCTTCTATGGAGTAATAGTATCAACAAGTGACTTATTCATTTAAGCAATAATTACCCATATGTGAACAATACTATATGGAATGCAAACTTTAACACAGACACAAATTTACATCCTTTAGCTTTATTCTACAAGCCCTCCTGTAGTGCCACCCTGCTCACTCACTCTGCTTATTTATGGTAATTTTCCTTGAAGTTCAAGTCCCTACATAGCAACCTACCTTTAACTATCCAGCTAAAAAACAAATCAAGGCAAAACAAAACAATATAATTTCATTCTTCATTCTACCCTTTCCTCCATTACAATTTTATATTGTGTGTTTGTGTGTGTATGTGTGTGTGTGTGTGTAAATAGCTTTTTTAGAGAAAAAATTGGTTGTTGATACTGTACCAAGTAGTAGAGGAAACATAGGCTTTAAATGGAAATTAAAAAAAAAAAAACCTGTGCTTGAATCATCTCTTATTGGATACTAAATTTCGGGTGTGCTACTTAGACTTTCTGGTTTTCACCTATAAAAGAAAGGACTTGTTTCAATGTAAAAGTATATGACAAAGTTTATGTAATGTAGAGCCCCATAAATATGTCTACTGTAAGTAATTAACAAATGTTAACTTACTAGACAAGATGACCTCTCTAAGCTTGAGTTTACTCAGTCATGGCATCATCCTGATTATGCACCCTTTTCAGAATATTGTGAGGTCTAGTAAAGGTATGCTTAGCACAGGGCCTGGAATAGTGTTCCAGCTTCCATTACTGATCCCTCAACAAGGATTGTTTCTCAAGACAATTCTCTTTCCCTCTCTTTTGCTCTCCACTCTTGCCCTTTAAACCAATACAAAGGTAGTGATCTGCCTTTTTTTCTAAACTTATCTTGAGCATTCAGAAAAGCACATCTAACCTCGATGGTGGAGCCACCATTGCTCATCTGCTGAGGTCTATGTCTTGCTGACTGTCACTCCAGCTCTGTGAAGGCTGTTTCCATTCACTGAGCATCTTCCATGGTGCGTGCAATGTGCCAGTATGCTTAATCAGTCAAAAATTAATCTAGTTATTGATTGCTCTGAAGATATTTCTATAGAGGTACTTAATACCATCAGTCAACTTTAAGTAAAGGGTATTATTCTCAATAATATAGCTAGTTTTGATTCAATAATTTAAGAGCCTAAGAGCAAAATAGGTTTCCATGAGAAGAAATTCCACCTGTATACTACAGAGTCAACTGCTACCTACAGGCCGGCAGATTCCAGACTTGCCCATTTAAACCCTCACTAGTTATTTTATTGTCCCTGTGACAGAACATCTGGCAAAAATAATTTAATGCAGGGATTAATCATTGCACCTCATGATGTCTGAGGGTTTAGTCCATGCTCACTTAGTTCCATGTACTTGGGCAAGACATTGTGTTCTCAGGAGTATGTGACAACAATTCTCCTGTAATGTACAGGAAACAGAGGAAAAAGGGGGATATAAGAGGCCAGGGCAAGACACATCCTCCAGGTTACATGCCCAGTGACTTGTTTCCTCTAAGTAGCCCCTACCTTCTACTGTTCATCATGTCCCTAAAATGCATAATTGTATGAATTTAACAACATGAATTGACTTATAGATGAGAGACCTCAAGATCAAATCATGTCCTCAAAGTTCATCAGCTAATAGCCACACCCCAACACATGAGCTTGGGGGGTATTGTCCTATAACATGACTGCCCCCAATAATACTATGGTCTAGACATATGGATTTCTTTTCTTGGTTGTGTTTCTTATACAGAATTCCAGCCTGTCCTTGTTTCATTGAAGTTTGGTTCTATTTGTACTGTTTTGTAGTTTGGTTGTTTTCTGATTGGGTATGACTAACTAGTTGGTCTGTGCTTCTGGTTCTCACTTTTTATATTATTTTAATTTTTTAAAAATTTTTTAGAAGAAGCGTTTCATTACAGCTTTAACATACTCAATAACAATTTCCAGAGCAAGGAAAGTGACTATAAAACTTTTAGGTTCACAGTTGAATTAATACAATTATAAAATATTGAACTCAGTATAAACCCTGTAAGACATAAAACTGAATGAACTTTTAACATTTAAAAAAGATCTCCATTTCATTTTAAAATATACTGTTTCTTACAGAAATACTCATTGTTTTTGCTAATAACATTTAGATGTTGGCACATGTGTCTCTAATCTGTATGTATCTGATTATTACTAGTCATGGTCGGTTGCACTCAGATACTTGGCACCCATGTATGGATATAAAGTCACAGGATTGATTTCAATGGTAATGTTTATCACCTCTACTACTTAACATGACATAAATTTTTATGCTTCCTCCTCAAATATAACTCATTTTTTAAAATTTGTTGATATTTTATGTGTTTATCACAAAGAACATCCCAAACAAACTTATTTATCTATATACCCACTTCCCAGATTGCACCCTCCTATAGCCCCCCACCACTAGAGCCCTTATACTCTGTCATCCCTGTTACTGTCTGCTGTGGTGTCAGCACTCCAGCTGTTCCCCAGTACTTGCCCATCTGGTGAATCTAGTCAGCCTATCTAGAGGTATTTGTTTTAGGAAGATCAGCTGTTCCTCATCTAGCATCAATCACTTGTCAATATTCCTTTATAAAAGATTGGGGTCTGCTGTTCATTTTCCCAGTTCTATGCTGGGTTACTATCTGGGAGTCCCTAGGGCCACCCAGACCAACAACTCAAAAGAAGTTATCTCCTATCTGGCATTGTTTCTTGTTATGTAGCCTTTAGCTAAACATATGGACTCTAAAAAAATTATATTGGCCCCTTTAATCTTTGGTTATACTTTCCTTTTGGGTGTTTAAAGCCATACAGTTGGCCCAGATAAACCAATTTATTTTTACTCTTAAGGTCGTTTGAGGATCTGTTCCTCAGGGGTCACATGGGCTTGGGAGGAGCCCCTGGCTCCTTTCTTTTACCAGTTCTGCCTATGTAAAAATAAGTCAAATGTCCTGCTCAACCACGGCCGGCTTTGCTTGAAGCATGGAGGAATTGTTTCCTCTGTGTTGACCCTCGTCTTTGTAGACCGGACACTGGTTCAAGTCCATCTTGTGGGGTCTCCACAGCCTCCTTCATCAAGAGGACAGGTGACTCACCACAGTTAGAGGACATTTTGAGAGATGCTCATTGTCCCCTGGAACTAGTCGACCTAGGAGGGCAAGGAGAAATAGTGCCCTTTATGTCTCTCTGAACAAATTAGTATAGGCCTCAAAGTATGTTTGTTAAACATCCAAGAAGGTTAGTTCCACCAGTCTGGTACTTTTAATTACCATGAGCCATGTAGATAAAGCTTAGACAAAGACCAATTGTTCTCAGGTAAACTTTGCCTAGACATATATTTCTTGATCTGGTATGTATAATTTGTCAGTAGGTTGTTGGACTAATATGGTTCCCTCTGGTTTTTAAAACTAGCTAGGCATTATTTACCTCTCGCATTGTCTAACCCTTCCATCATGGTTTCTCTAATTAATGTGCCCCTATTTTTCCCATATCTCCCTTAAAAATACCCTTCTCCTGTGGTCCTACCTCTCTTGAGCTCCTTCTTTCCCTTTATCCCCTAGGTTCTTTGTATATCCTTCCCCCTCCCCTCCCTTAAACTAACCCAGTTTTTATCCATATCTCCTATTTCAGGATGGTTCCAAACTGATTAGTCAGGAGCTCTCTAGCAGGGCAAAGGGATCTAGGCACAATTTGAGGCTGTGGGGATCTAGTAACCAGGTTCCATTTCTTAACTATTGTGAAATGAGCAGCAACAAACATGGCTGCACAAGTGCATCTGCAGTAGATACCGAGTCTTTGGGGTATATGCTGAGGAGTGGTATTGCTGGATCATATGATAGATCAATTTTTAGAACTCTTCAGTCTGTTGGTATGACTTTCTCATGTCTTTTCTAATTGGCTTTTGGGATTTTTCAATTCCATCTTCATTTCAGCTCGAGTTTTCTACACTATTTCTATCCCTTTTGTGAATTCACTTTTCAAATCCTGAAGTGTCATTGTCATTTCATTCAGCCTTAAATCTGTATTTTCTTGAGTTTCATTCGGGTGTTTATTCCTATCCTCTTCAAGTTCCTTGAGGCATTTGTGTGTTTTATAGTCTTTGAATTATTTGATCATGTTTATGATTATTCTTTTAAGTTCTATGTCCTGGGGTCTCTCTGGGTAGTTCTCATTGGTGGGAACACATTACGTTGGTTTTTCATATTATTTGTGTTTTTGCATAGAGACTTTGTCTCTAAACTACCAGATAACAATATATAGACTGAGTGTGGTGGTCCACACCTGTAACCTCAGCATTCAACAGGTGGAGGCAGGAGGATAAGGAGTTTAAGACCAGCCTGTGCTACATAGTGTTTTCAGGGCCAGCCTGGGTTACCTGGCTGTACGAACTTCTTTTGCTAGTTGTGTGTCTCATATGAAATTCTAACCTGCCTCTGTTAAGTGGGAGTTTGGTTCTGTTTTTACTGTTGTTATAGCTTGCTTTATTTCTGATCAGGTATGAATAGTTAGGTTATGTGTGCTTTAGGATATTACTTTTAATTTTTTTTTGGAGGAACAGGGGTGATACCAAGATGGTCCAGTGTGTGAGATGGGCAATCACAGCTAGGACTGTGAGTGTGGAGATGGTGGTGGATCAGACTGGTTCTAGCTAGTTCACTGGGCTAGTCTGGACCTGGAGCAGCACTTTCCAGGCCTAGTCCCAGAGGAGGGAGATGGCAAAGGTGTGGGTCAAAAAGGTCAAAGATATTCATATTTTGTCTCAAAAAGTACTTTTTGCCTCTACTGCTTACAACACTACTAGGATTGTTATTAATGATATAGATTTTTCCATAAATAATATTTAGTAATTTCCCACTGCTAACATGTTCCTGAGGGTTGACCTGGTATATTCAAGAAAGCACTATCTTTCTGTTAGCTTCCTTATTTATAATAATACAGTGTAGATATCTGCATCTCTCCTAGGTCCAGAAGCCTAATTCTCCACTTATCTTCACATACCCCACCCTGCCATTCTCTTTATTTTTCTACATCTCATTTATTTTCACATTCTTTGGTCCCTTCCCTGTCTTTAAGTACTGTAGACTGAATGCTGGTTTTCCTTTAAAATTGATATTTTCAAACCTAAAACATCGATTTTAAGTGCCAGCAGGTGGGTCCTTCAAGAGGCCTTCAGGCCTTAAAGGATGAGTTCTCTTAGTGGTACCAGGAATCTGAAAGTGAACCCAGATTTCTCCTTTGTCCCTCCTGCCATATGGAGACACAGGGAAAGTGTGGTCAGACATGACTTATCAAGCTGTCACTGACAATGGCTTTCTTAGCACCTTGGTCTTAGACTTTCTGGTCCAGAACCTCAAGGAGTAAATTTCTGCTGCTTCTAAGCCATCTAGTTCACAATAGTGGTGTCAGATGGCCAACTCCATTTGCATCTTTCTCCTTCCTCCTCTTCATTTGTATTATTCTTTTTCTGTTTTACAAGCATCTCTATCATCTGTTCTCTAATCAGATGATTAACTCCAAAGAAAGATTTTAACCCTAACTGATGCCATTGTTTTCTCCAGCACTTGACGCCACCTTATCCTATACATCTGCATCTGTTGGTGCTTCTTTAGTTTCAAATGCACTGGCAAAAAGAACCGCACCCCACAGTTGTTTAATAAATAGTGAGAACTTGATAGTTGATTAAAATTATAGGCCAGGTGTTGTGGCACAAGCCTTTAATGCCAGCACTCAGGAGGCAGAAGCAGGCAAATCTCTACAAGTTCAAGGCCAGCCTGGTTTACAGAGCAAGTTCCAGGCCAGATGAGCATACAGGGATATGCTGTCTCAAAAAAGACCAAAATAAAAAAATTATAGAAAACTTTCAGTGATCCCCCCTGAAAGGACGAAGAAAAACATTCCAAAGACCACTGTTGATGTCTCCCTGAGAAATTATAAGCAAGTTACTGTTCATGCCTGTGAAGTGAGAAAAAGTCAGTCCCCAATATAGCTGGGAAGGATGTAAAATTACAAGTGAATGAATATGTATGAAACAACTTGCATCTCTTTTGAAAGAAATGATATGAAAATGGCAGGCTCTGCTGCTGTTAGTCATTCATCAAAATGTTATAGGAACTATCTCCATTATAAAATTGGTGTGCTGGTTAGTTTTTGTCAACTTGATATAAGCTATGGACACCTTGGAAGAGGGAACCTCAGTCGAGGAATTTCCTCCATTGCACTGGCCTGTGACCCTTTCTGTGGGGCATTTTCTTAATTGCTAACTTATGTAGAAGGGCCCAGCCCAGTGTGGACAATGCCATCCCTAGTCAGGTGGGCCTGGGCTGTATAAGGAGGATAGCTGAGCAAGCTTGGAGAAGCTAGCTAGTAAGCAGCCTTCCTCCATGGTCTCTGCTGCAGTTCAAGCCTCCAGGTTCCTGCCTTGAGTTTCTACCCTAGCTTCCCTCAATGATGGACTGTGACCAGAATGTATAAACTAAATAAACCCTTTCCTGCCTGAGTTGCTTTTGTCAATCTTTTATCACAGTGAGAGGAAGCAAACTAGAACAATTAATAAATGCTTGACCATAAGATTTAGAAGACATATAACAGCAGAAGTAGAGAGAATAATTTGTAACTTTAGGACTCCCAGGGCATATCTCACTATTCTGTCTAATTACTATTTTAAAGGTAACAATATTTCTTGCTGCTCTTATTACAGAGTCTTGTCAAGGTTTGAGTTGCTTAAGTTCATGTTTTTATTTATGCAGAAATTTCTTCGTATTTAGAGGCCAAATTCCATCTATTGGGTTAGCCTCCTTGGGTGGGCATTCAGTGCTCCACAGCCCCAGTCTAAGCCCGAAGACCTGAATGCTCCCTAGAGAGTTGTTGGTACAAGTCTACATTCAGGCCCCCCAAAATCTGGAGTCTGATGTCTGTAGGCAATGACAGCCCCAGAAAATATACCCACTAAAACAACAGACCTTGCATGAGAGACCAAACTTAAGTTCTAATTTTCTTCCATTCAGGTCCCTAGTCTATCAGGTCCCCTATGGTGCTGCTCACATTCACAGTGGGTGTTTTGTCCTCATTTTGCTGACCTACATATCTATCATTTCTTAAAGTGCCCTTACAGACAACATAAGAGATATCCTTTTACTAAAATTTTAATTATCTCTCAAATCCAGCTAATTTGTCAACCAAAATTAGCCATCACAGATTATAGACAAAATCGGTCGCAGAGTCATGGAGACAGAGAATCGCCATGTTAGGGAAATAAAAGTCCTGCTGATTATTTGGATGTAAAGGTATGAAGAGAAGAAACCCATCCTACTCTAGCTATGTGATTAGTTACCCTGTCTGTAACTACAGAAGTTACTGCTTAACATGCACCCACTCTACGATTTACTTCTTAGCCAAATCACCGAACAATGCAATTTGGGAGAAAAGACAGGTGTTGAACTCACATTCTTTTATGACCTGCTGTTGCTTCAGCAAGGAGCTCAATTTTTTTTCTAACATAGAAATAAAGTAAATTTCAATGAAGATGCTACACAGTGCTTTCAGAAAATGTGGATCAAAGATTATCTACCTCAAAATCTCAATGGGACAAGAACTGAACACCTGCATTTTGACAAGAATCCAGAATGATTTTTATGCCCAATAAATCTTCACAACCACAATGACAAAACATAACATCTCAATTTTCACAGGAGTATTATAAAAATACAACTAAAATAATCCAATTTAATGTTTACTTGATATATTTAATGCCTTTCTAATTGTTATTTGCTCATCTCGATTATGACACTATACAGAAAGAGAAGAAAGGAGAGGGAAGGGGGAAAGAGAAAGGAGAGAGGAAGAGCACAGGGAAAGGGGAGGGAAGAAGGAAAGAAGATGTGCACACAGGGCAAATACCTAGGTGGATAAAGCTATAATTTAGATATGCATTAGTAGGTCAGTAGAAGGCATTTTGGTAGTAGTGAATGGAAAAGTCTTTCAGGAAGGGAATGTCAATTTTATTCCTGTACATAAGTGATACCTTTCAAGAAGAGCTCAAAATATAACTTTTCTAAATTTAAAAAGTTAATCTTAGCAGATTTTTCTCAACTATTGTTAGAAGCATCGACAGGATGAGTCTAGCCCTTCCGTAAACTTCTATTGCTTTTATATTTGCCAATGTAAATGGTTGCATAATGTTGTTCTACATATTCTAAACATAATTGATTTTAACAAGGAATTGGCAATAAAGCTCATTTTAGAGTCTTTTAGCTTTAAGCAGAAATTCATAAGAAGGAAACCAAAAGATATAAAAATTGAGCGAATCTCATAAACCCGTGGATGATCTAAAATGAAAATTCTATGATGCAAAACAATTACTTCCCATGATTTGAAATGGAAAAATTTAAGGCCCAATTATTTGAACACAAACACTGACAATGTTTATAATAGAAAACAGATTCAACATCTGTTTAGCCTCAACTGAAAGAAGTCCTTGAAAGTATGCTTTATACCTTTTAGAACTCTTCATATTGTCAAGTGGATTCATTTCTCCTATACATAACTACCTATTTGTAGACTCAGTAGCATTACAGGGGCATTGGTTGCAGATGAAAATGCAAAATAATAACAATAATAATAATAATAATTTCAATGGATATAAAAACCTGCATTAGTTTTTATTGGTATTGTAATAGAGCAAGGCAAGATGATTTTAGGTTAATAGAGCAAAGTATTTTTAGAAATTACTGGACCTTAGGTAGGTTCTAATGCTGTAGCGATAACATTTGAGAACTTTGAAAACTGGAAAAAGATTCACACTTAGAGCTTTGTCATAATATAAAAGCATTAGAAGAAATAGACTGATTCTGAATTTTAAACAATAAGTGCTTTATTGAGCATTAGAAACTCATGATGGAAAAAGCCTTATTTAAAGGTAATTGTTGATTTTCTAATACATGAATATGAACACTCGTGTCTCACTCACCCCTTTCAGGTGAATAATGATAAGGAAAATAGAATATAAAAATGTGAAGGGGTGCATCCAGTGGAAATTAGGAAAATGAGAAATTAACAACCAAAAACTCTGAGGAATTTGTGTTAATTAAATACATGTAGGAATACATCCAAGAGAGTGAAAAGCAATATGTAAATCATCACCTGAAGGAGAAGTAAGTGCAAGAAACGCCATCATCCTCTCTTTCCCCACATCACTTCCCCAGCCCCTAAATACCTCGGAATTCTGAGAGCCCAATCCTTTGGTGGAGGCCCAGGTAACTGTACATATTCACATTAGCATAGGAACCCAAGGTGATACTTTCACTGCTTATACAAGCACCTTTAAATAAGGTCTACAAAGTCAGGCAAAGAGCTAATATGCAGCTATGGTCATCTTATAGCCAAATGAAAGAAGCATAACCAGGCTCATGAAGAAAATGGAGGTTGGAATAGAATACCCAGCTGACTCCTGGCTGCTGTGTGAAAGAAGAGGAAGACAATTTCAAACAAGAATAAAACTCTGTGCAGGGTCTTCCTCAAATTTGTGTGCCATGAAAATTGTCCCAGAGAAGTGATCCTGGAATGTGAAGAAATATTAACTCTAATTTTCCCTTCCTTTTATCTTCATCTGTCAGAGTACTATTATAGTTTAAGCATAAAATTACTCCTGTAGGCTATATATTGAGCCTTTGTTCCCCCAAGGATTCTGGCAGTTTGGGGAGGAAGTGTGCCACCGGGGCATGTTTTTGAAGGTTATGCCTGGTGCTAGTCCCTTCTTTTTCTCTGTTCACTATGCACCATGAATGAAGAAATTCCTTTGCTCCACGTTCCCACTACAATGGTGTTCCAAGTAATCATGCTTCCTTCTCTAAGTTGTTCTAGCAGGCATTTTGATCACAGGTATGTGAAAGTAACTAATATATAAATTAGGAATTCAAGCACTGTCACAAAATGAACCTTAGCTCCTACCTAGACGACAGTAGACTTTCATCTTTAGAGATGGTGATGGTTATGATGATGTTGGTTGGGATGATAAGGGTAACATAATGACTAATAAATTACCATTTATATCACACTGTTATTTAGTATGCTATTACATAATTGTTATAATGTCAGTTCCATTATGGGGAATAGTAAACAAATGAGGGCTCTGAGTTTAAAGAGAATTCATAGAATTTATAGAACTTCATTTATTTAGAGGTAAAAATATTTTGAGTTTGAACCTAAAATGAGAGAACCAAAGCCTAGGGAGGTTGAACTTGTCTGTCCTAAGGAATCAGAGAAAAAGAGAGAATGAAGAAATTAATGTTAAGAAATTCTCTAATATATGATCTTTAGAAGATACCATGCGTGTAAAGCTTGAGCAGACATAATTGAGATGACAACTATTGAGCTAATACAGATTGAAAAATAAAATACACTAACTTTAAAACCAATGAAGTCAATACCCAAGAGATTGAAGAAAGCTGGATATTATAGAAAATAAGTTTGAGAATTCTTGTAAGATATAGAAAAAAAGTAAAACAATGAGAGAAAAGATGAGATACATGAAAAACAGATCTGAAAGATGTAACATACAAAATAAGAGAATTCTAAGGAACAGGAAACCAAAGATATAAAGAAAATAAAACCAAATCATTAATTAAAAATTTCCTGAAAATAGCTTTTTAAAAATTATTTTGTTATTTTTAAATTTTTATGTGTATGAGTGTTGCCTGCATGTATATGAGTGCACCTGTATTGTGCAACGCCACGGAGGTCAGAAGAAGGAGTCAGATATCCTGGAACTGGAGTTACAGATGGTCACTAGCCACCATGTGGGTGCTGGGAATCAAATCCAGGTCCTCTGCCAGAGCAGTTAGTGCTTTTAACCACTGAGTCATCTCTTCTGTTCCCTGAAAAATATCTTTGAAGCAAACAAGTAAACAATACGTTCTGTAAGTATGGAAGAGAAAAACAGATCTTCAGATATTAGAAAAGTTACATAGCACCAAAGAAAAAGATAAAAGAGGGAATGAAGGAGGTGAAGAAAGGGGGGGAAAGAGGAAGTGAAAAGATTAAGTGTAGACTATCAGAGAAAAAGAAGACCAAATGATGAAAGGAATAAAATGATGAAGGAATAAAATACAATAATTTTATTGTAGCTCTCAGTGGTCACAGCTGGGTAAGACTACTGACGACTATTCTATCCTGTAGCATGCATAGAACCTTTCTGCACTATAAAAGCTAGTCAGTTAGGGATGAAGCTTCCAGCTTGATTTCTCCATGTCTCAAGTATATGGTGTCTTCAGCAAAAGGGTCTTACCATTCAGGTCTGGAGGGTTACCAAGAGCAATAACAGCAGCCTGTAATATTTGTTAGATTGGTCTATGGGACCTACTGAGCAACAACTTGGAAAGAGATAACTTGTAGCTGGGACTGTGGTTATTATTTGATAACCTACAGTATCTGGGAAAGTCACTGTTCCCCCATTATGGGATAACTACATTCAAACCCCTTTTATATATGTATATTATACATTTTAGGAAGTTTCTACAGTAGTTTTCCATATGATATTTTCAAAGATCTTTAGTGTTAGTTGTCTTTTCCAAGAAAGAAAATGTTCACTCCTCTACTCTGCCCTCCCATTCCACAACCTTTTTTCTTTCTTTTTTTAAATTTTAATGGATAGTTTTAATGTAGTTACAAAGCAAATTTCACAACCCATTTAACCCATTCTGCTCCCCTGTCCCCTTTCCTTCTTCATACCACCTAAGTTCTATCTTCCTTCCTTTGAAATATGCCTCTCCTCCCACATGGGCCCTTACTAGTTTCCTGCATTCTGTAGGTACTCTAATTGTGGCACAAACATTATGGAAGTAAACAATCACTTTCTCATTGGATTTAAGACCTGCTCAGCAAGATGGAACTAACTCATGCTTGCAGGTGTTAACTTGGGTTCAAGCTAGTGGCTGGCTAGGCAATGTGCCCTGGGTGGGAACCCAATACTTTTATTCTGAGATACTGGCATAGTAATAAACTACCCCTGTTTTCATCATTTTACCCACAGACTAGTGCATCTTCCATTCCTTACCAGAGAAAGTTCTTTTTGTAGTAGATGATGATTAATACAGAGACTCAAAACTGGTCACTATGTAGATAAAAAGTGACTGTTAAATGCTTAGATCTAAATGGGACAGCTATATAAGACACCCTTCTCCAGTGCTCATGGATCATTCAGGAAGAGGATATAGAAAGGTTGTAAGAGCCAGATGGAGTAGACATCTGTAGGAAAACAGTATTTACGGGACATAATAGCAGCATTGTACACATAAACTCACAGAGACAGTGACCACAAGCATAAGACCTACACAGGATCAAGCCTCCCAAATTCCCAGCATGCATGGGGGAGGGGTTCATGAAGTCCACCCACCTCTGAGGAGCTATTATCAACTGATAGCTGCTGAGGTAGAGCCAGTTTTATTTAGGGATGTGGCCTCTGGGAGATTACCTGTGCTCCAGTAGAGGGTCCAATACCCATGCACATACAGATAACACTAAGTGGACTTAGAGGGTATAAGAAAAAAATGTCTAAGAAACACTGTCAATTGGGAGAGAAAAGCAATGAGGAGGATAAAGAAGGAACTGGAGACGAGGGAATGGGAGGTAGATTTGATCAAGACACATCATACGCATATATAAAAGTCTCAATAAAAAAGAAACACCAAAAAGAGATCTTTTAAAATATGATTATGACCCCATAATTACATGCTATCAAATTGGCTATTTGTCAACAAGGGTATCTGAAAAATATCCTCTTATGTGGAAGGGTCTAGAGAAATCATATGTTTATTTCCTTCCTGGTAGGATGAAATTTCTTAGCTCCTTAGATCAGATTTTAGTCAAGGTAGAAAGTATAGGAACAGAGAAAAAAATGACATTAAGAAAATTGTTGATCCCTAAACGAGTAGAATGTAAATATGTTCAATAACTATGGTGCATTATTTTTTATTAGATAACAATCAAATTATTACCTATGACAAAATCTTTTCTATGATTCTGTAGGTCAGAAGTCTGACATGGTCTTGGTCTTGATGGACCAAGGTGCTGGCAGGGCTGAAGTCTGTTCAGACAGCTCTAGTTGGAACCCATTTCCTTGTCTTTTCCAGCTTCTACAAGGGGGTTCACAGGCCTTGGCTTACGGTTCTTGTCTTCCACCTTCAAAGTCAGCAGCATCCCACTCTTTTGACCATTTGTTCATGGCCACATTTTCCTGTATCTTCTGCTTCTCTCTTTCTTAAGAACTCTTGTGATTGGCCTGCATAAAGTAAGTCAATCTCCTCACCTCAAGGTCTTTAATGTAATCACATCTGCAACGTTCCTTTTACAGATACAAATTTTAACTTCCAGAAGTTAGGACTTGGACATGTTTTACTAAGGGTATAATTTTGTCTACCATGCATGTTAATTAAATAACATAACAAACTATTCTTATATGACACGATGGTTAAGTAGAAATAGTTTATGTTAGAAAATTTGGGGTTTATTTTTAAAATATTGATTTTGACTATAGCATCCAATGATCTTGATTTGATTGACAAGCTGACTTTTCTAAGTTCCTGTCTTTGGTTTTTGAAACACAATATTGATTCAAGTTATCCTCTGTGCTGAGTGATAGCTCTATATAAAGGCATTATAAACCATTACACTTTGAGGTGCAACCTAGAGATTGAAGTGAAATAAACATGACTGTCATTACCTCTATTATTCAAGTCTGTGGTGCTTATATGAAAAAAGAGACAAGGAAGGGGCTTAGTGAGATGGCTTATCTGAGTTCACGTGAGAAGTGTAAGGTGAGGATCGGTACCCAAGATTGTTTCTAACCTCTACACATGCACCATGGCAGGTGTCTGCCCTTACACACAAACACATAAATGTACAGATTCCACACACACACATACACAAAAATAAGTACACATTTTAAAAAGAAAAGAGACAGGTTGGTTTGCTCATAGAAGAATGAAGGAAATTCAAAAGAGCCCAAATTTGTATTGGGAGGGGAAATCATGAATACAAACTAACAAGCAAAATAAAAATTAATAGGATTAATCTTAAATTTTTCAATTTGCTTTGCTTGGTCTATATTTAAATCATCAAATCATGATTTTTAATACTGCCTATAATTTAACATTATAAAAGTACATATACATATAAAGTATATCCATATACATGACTATTCATATATATGTTATAGATAAGGAAATAAGGCTTTAGAAGCTGTCACAAAGTACTTCTCAAAGGACTGAACTAAGAGGAATGTAAATATAAGTAATGCTTTAAAAAATTACTTTGGCTAAGATTCTGTATTCTTTCTAAGCCATGAAAAAAACTGGGACTACAGTAGATATTTCTAGTCCAGCTTGGAAAAATAGTGCTCACTTATGCCTGTAAAGGAAATTATTTGTAACCTTAATCCATTGATGGTTTTGTTGGGTATTGATTCACCAAAGAAGTTCAAAGGACAGCTATTACTTCCCACTGCCTAGAAACAAGTTATGGCATGTGTTAGGGAGGAACTGATTACTCTGCCTTCTTCCATTCAACATATATCAAGAAAAATCTGTGACATTATTTCAGAATTGGGAATTCTGATCACACTAAAGAAGGCTTCTGAATTTAAAAGAAGGTATGCAAGGAAAACATCACCAGGGCTTTAAAAATGCAGGTGAGTATAGATTATACAGTTTATAGACTACTAGCCTTGTGATATAGTGTCAGTTTAGAAGAAATGACTACTTTAGCACTGTATAACTGACTGACCTCACAGGAATGAATACATTCTCTTTTTAAAAGAATTTTTAAAGTGTGTGTGTGTGTGTGTGTGTGCGTGTGTGTGTGTGTGTCTACAGGTGCCTACAGAGACCAGAAGAAGACATCAGACCCAAGATAGAGTGTCTATGAGTTGCCCAACATGCATGCTGGAATCCAAACTCAGATCCCAGATTCTCTGAAAAGCAGCAAATAACTCTAACTGCCACTTTCCTAAACCAATGTAATTTCTTACTATATTCTAAATACTTATCCTTATATTCACAGATAAGTACAGTTCTCACCACTCATCAAAAAAAGACTTCTTTTTGCAACAGATGGAGTCTATTACAGAGATCTACAACTGCTCAAAATGCAAAGAATAAGTAACTGTGGAGTGCCCAGCACTAATTGATTCATCTATAATGTAACTCCTATATCCTAAGTCTCAGGGAAAACCAAGGAAGAGGGAATGGAAAGATTGTAAGTCAGAGGAATAGGATGCATGCTGCTGTATAATGCATTCTCTACATGGTAGAGAAGCTGGACTCATGAAACCTTCAAAGTAGGGTAACCAAACAAGACCTGCATAATGACAGCACCAGTTGACATTTCAATGTGGATGGGGGAAATTCTATAGGCTCCTACCTGTAGATAAAAACTACAGGCAATCAATAGAAGCTGAAGGAGGGAGAATCCGTTTTCTCCAGAGATAAGCTCCCTGATATGTTATCTAACACAAGTAGTCAGCCCCAAATATAGAACAGCACTAAATGGACTTATATAAATGTATAAACAAATGTGTGTGTGTATACATAACGATACTAGAGAAGAGGACAAAACTGAGAGTGGAAGGAATGTGGGAGAAGCTGGAGAGGGAACTAGTGGCATGAAAATGATGCAAATACAATATTCACGCATGAAATTCTCAAAAATTAAAAAAAACTACTTAAAGATTTTTTTATAAGTGTGTGTGTGTGTGTGTGTGTGTGTGTGTGTGTGTGTGTGTGCCCATACTGGCCAGAGGGTGTCAGATCCCAGCTAGAGTTACAGGTGTTTGTGAGCCACCTACCATGCATAATGGAATCCAAACTCAACTCCCCTGGAAAAACAGCAACTTTAAGCCATCTATACATTCTAAAGAAACACTTGTGCTTCTCTCTTTGACTATCAAACTACCAAAAAAATGGACACCCCCCCAAAAAATAAAATTTCCCCACAATCTTCTGCTGGAGAAGAAAAGTTTAAAGCCCTGGGGGCAGCCAGAGGAGGAAGAACTTGTCTCTTGGAGAAAGATTTATAACTTGTCAGACAACCTTGCAGAAGAGACAGACCTTGCAGGACAGACTCGGTGCTGAGACTGTGATGGGAAGGACAACTCCTTTGGCAAGCTCCTATTTAAACTCTACCCTCCTGTCATGACCCTAAAGATAGACTTGGTAGTCACTGGGTCCCTTTGTCGCTCTTCCCAATGCTGCCACATTGAATAAATCTCTGTTCTCCCTGCTTTCCACTATCAGTTTGGTTTGTTCCATTACAGGTAGGGTGGCTGATCCTGGATTTTTGGGGCAAAGGCTATAACCACTGTGAACAGCAACAACAAAAAGAGTTCTTGGAAAGAAAACCTTACCCTGAACTTTCTGATTAGAACTTCAGTCACTGTGGAAAGTTTGAAATGTTGCAAGGCCAGAGTTAAATTGTCTTTGGAAAATCTTTAGCCCCCCCCCTAACCATTTACTTCCCTCCTCTGCACGTGACCTAACACCCTAGTAAGTACTACATAAATCCTTAGGAATGTACAGAGCTCTAGCTTCCGCCAACCAAAAAACTAAAAAAAAAAAAAAAAAAAAAACAACAACAACAAAAAAAACCCTCAGGTAGTATTTGAGGCCTGTAGTTGAGATTTCTCTACTTTTCTGGAACCCACCTACCTGATATTTCCACCAAGATATTTATAAAGAATCTTGTGGGGTTTTTTCTTCTTTTTTCTGTTATTACAAAAATTTCATGAATCTGTTATGATGTTGGAAAATGAAATTTAGTGCAATCTGAATCTGTGTTCCCAGGCCATAGTCACTCATATTTGTCTCCAGAGTCAACAATTTCTTGTGCCATTTGAGGTGAGAGTGTGTTTTCATGGACAGCCCCTAAATGTGGTAACATGAGAAGGTGCAAAGATACAGCTCCTTTTAAATTACAAGAAAATATTACAATTATGAAAACACTCAATTTTAAAAGAAATGGGGAATTATACCTAGTGATTTTTAAATCCACTAAGAAGTACGTGTATTTACAAAATGAGAAAATAAAACATTTAGAAATTGGTATTCTCACTGTTATGGAAAAATCAGGCAACCAAGAAGTTAAGCACGTCAACCTGGAGAGTTGGAGAGCTCACCTTTTATCTATCTATCACTAGTGGTCCCAGATGAAGTCCTGGACCCCAACCCAGTTTAGTTTGCAGGTTTTATAGTTTTAAATGTCATCATCTAGCAATATTTCATGGTGGGTTCAAACTATAGTTTCTCATAATTCATATCTCAGTTACTTATATGTCACAAGTTAGTCACAAGACAATTTCAGGAAATCTTATCCATAGTTAGGCAGTTAAAAAGTGAACTCAAAAGCACATTTACTGGTGGCTAGTTAAACATATTTTGAATGGAATTTAGTGAACAGTATAATTGCAAACAGACAACTATAGTATTTCTGGTTTTCTTAGTACTTCATTGTTATTTCTACTTCTCCTGTCAGCTTATGGTTAAATATTTGCTAACTAAGTCGGTACATATAGCAGTTACTATGGCCTAAAATACGCAGAGAAATATAAAAATCAGGTAAGAGAAGTTGGGCATATACATCATATGGTTAACAATATTAAATACACAGATTACATGTTCTTCCTCTTCATCACAAGAGTATCTGCGATCAGGACATTTGATTTCGGCTTAAAAATTATACAGCAAAAAAAAAGTGCTATGTCCTAACAAAGCCTGATCTTTAACCTTGCCAGGCATAACACTGAATCATCTTCCCACGGGTCTTAGCCATTTGACTGAGTGCCATTTTGTGGGATGTGCATGGTAGTACTATACATCAACCATACACATTGTCCATTAAGAAATGTCATGCCCATCTCTGGCAAGTGTCGTCACAGCCTCTGGTGTGGCACTGGGCCATGTATTTGTATATTATTTAACAATTTTGTATGATCATCTCTCTCACTCTGAATAAACCTTAGTACCTGCTAGGCTGATTTGGTTTCCATGTATATCTGTACTGTAGGATTTCTCACATGATTTGTGAAGGGCCAAGCTGCCATTCACTAGTTTTTGTGTTGTCAATTTAAAAAAATGTCTACTGTATCATACACTAATGCTCAGCATAGACTATAATGAACATGAAGTATTAGGAAATGGATATCAACTTGGATGTGTTGGCAGTGTCAAATTACAAGTGTTTAAATGTTTACTCTCTATTTCTGAACTTGTCACAGACCAGGAACACACAAGGTGTCAACTGGCACCAGTTGTTAGTGACAGTTTGTCCACCTGGAATTCTTAGAACAGTGGGCAGCATGGGCGACAGCTGGATGAATCGAGATACTTATGTGTATATGAAAAAAAACGTCACTCTCTACCCTCTTTACCTCCTGGATGAATGGAAAGGAATTTAGGTCTCAACAGGGGAAAAAACTTAGAAAGCTGGAGTCAGGAGGAATCACCTGAATCCTTCACAACACAGGCTTCCCACTGACTAAACACTGATAGGGACTTTTTATAAGTAAGCAGTAAGCTTTAATTATGTTAAGTCACTGAGACAGCATTCACACATTCTTAAGACTCAGTAAAGATGAGAATGAATAAAGTTATTTTTTAAACTTTAAATTTTTCCACATTGTATGGAATGCACAAAAATTCAATAAAAAATATATACTGGAAAAAAATTTCCTTATGCAGAAAATGGGAGTGAAAGAAGAAAAATACAAGAAACGGAGACAAGTGCAAGACAGTTTCAGTCTACTATGTAATGTTCAAATTGGAGTCATGAAGACAGAGCCAAGGTGGAGGACTGCCGTGCCTAAAGGTCCCCAGGCAAAAGGTAGACCAAGTTGCCAGTGTGAATGCTGCAGATCTAGCAGTCTGTTCACTTACACAGTCTGTCCTCAAGCACACTCATTCTATGGGTTTTTCTCCAGCAAGAACCGAGAGCAGCGGCTACAGGTACGCACTCCGTGCTTGGGAGATTGACAGCTACCGAGCTTCAGCCGCTTTGTCAAAACTTTTTCAAACTGCACAGAACTCTGGGATCCTTCTACCAAAGCTTCCCCACCTCTCTTAGCCGCAGTCAGCCTTGCGTCGCTCTCTGAAAGCTCGCCTGGCTTTTCTCAGTTTCAGTTCTAGTTTTTCTCACGCAAGCGTTTCCTCTAATTAGATCCTTGTTCATGAACCTTGAGTTGGCAGCTACTTCCCAGATAACTGAAATGATCGTGATGTGTAATAAAGCTGAAATTAATATCAGCAAAAAATACAGGTACAGTAGTTATGTAAATATGAAAACTAACTTCATTAATTTTTTAATGAAAGAGAACAGCAAAACATATGTACATATATATATATATATCCACAAACAATGTTACATATTAAAATTTATAGTCAGAATTGTAGTTAGAAGAAAATTCATAATCTAAATGTTTTTATTAACTGCTAAAAATAAAAATAACTGAATTAAGAATTCAATAATGTGCAAAAAGACTAATGAACATATCTAGGCAGAACAGGATGA
>NW_008333311.1:5050408-5114506 GCF_000622305.1 Nannospalax galili | reverse complement strand
GGTTATAGTGGTCATCAGTAAATCAAAAACAAAGTGAATGTAATTCCCAATTACTTCTTTACCCTTGGTAGACTTTTCCTGGATAAAAAAACCTGTAATAATAACTATGCATCTATATATTAAGCACTTAGAGTAAAAATGCTAAAGCAATCATGAATAAGTAAGATGCTAAAAATTATAATTTATACTCTACATAGCACAATGATGTAAAATAAAATAATCATGATTAATTATAGGATTTTTGAGAAACTCATAATTGAAACTTTCAGAAGATAATATAATGAACTGAAAAGAGTAATTTGCAGAATTATCTCACTCATCTCCAAAGTGACTGTCTTAAAGTTTTATAAATGAATTATTTTTAAAGTTTTGAATTTTATTAACAAATAACAATTCTTTGTATTTATGTAGTACACTGTGCTAGAGTAATGTACATATTTATTCTATAGCTTAGTTCTTTCAAACTTTTTGGTCACATATAATTCATATTTTATATAATGATGTCTAGAATATAAAAATCAGGAAAGCCTAACAATGTTTTGTAATTTTGTTTTGTTACTTTTATTTGTGTGTGGGGTGTGTGTGTGTGTGTGTGTGTGTGTGTGTATGTACATGTGTTATGTGTCCAGTTCCCTGGGGAGGCCAAAACAGGTCATCAGATCCCCTGGGTCTGGAGTTACAAGAGGTTTGAGTTTTGAAACTTCATACTATGCCTCATGACTATGTACAATTACTATGTTCTAATTAAAAATAAAATTTGTAAAAAGATAAAGACTAGGATTTTTGCCAGAAGAACTAGGGCACTATTAAAAAGAACAATAACAACAACAACAACAACAACAAAAACTCCTCTGAGATCCAAAGGGCATAGAAAAGGAGATCCATCAAGAGGAGAGGACCCAGCTTCCTACATTGCCTGGATAGGGCTCCCCTATACTTGTTCTTTAGTGCAATTATCGAGTAACACTTTCCAGTCTCAAAAGTGTGCTAGACTCTCTCCGTCTTCTTAGAATACTACAAGCCAGAAGGAAGCTTCTTTTGACTATAACAACTATAACAAAAATACCTGAAAAAGTACGTAATCTTTCAGCCAAATATTCAAGGTCACCGAGCAAAAAAAGGTTGTACAAGGAAAGATGAGACAAGCTATCACAAACACGGAAACTGTAAAACAGATTTGAAAGTTAGTAAATTTTAATTTAATTGTTAAGGCTGCATTTGCAATTATTTAGCCTCTTCTTATTTCCTTCCCATGAAACTTCACTAAATGTTATGAGAAATTCGATTCCAGAACAAGAAAACAGTAAAATCTAATGTGGTGTTCTGCTTGGAGGTCATTATTTCAAAGAAGATACTTAGCCTTTTTAGAACAATCTTCACCGTTGAGTTTCAAACCTGGGGAAAAGGACAGCACATATGTCACTTACCTAGAGCACAGAGAAAGATCCAGCGCATCTGGAAGAAGAGAGTAAGAAAATAACCCTTCACTTTTAACAAGAAACAGGAAACTGTACTCAATGCTGAGAAACTCTTCCACATAAGAACTGAAAAAAATGCCAGGATGCTCTGCCTGCCAGGAAGAGGGGCAGGATCTCTATTAAAGCCCCACCCACAAGTCCAAGGGACAGAGGCCTCTCTGAGAATGGAGCTGGAGCAGGACAAAGGAGGAGAAATCCCTGCTGTCCTGTGGCTTCTAGGTAACATTAGCAAGTGCTGAACAGCAGGCACCAAGGATGTCTCTGGGAGAGAGCTAAAAGAAGTGAGATAGCCAAGGTGAAAAGCAGGCACAAAAGAAGGAAGAATCCAGGCTGGAGAGATGGCTCAGTGGTTAAGAGTACTGACTGCTCTTGCTAGAGGACCTGGGCTCGATTCCCAGCACCCACGTGGCAGCTACAAACCATCCTTAATTCCAGTTCCAGGAGAATCCGAAGCCCTTTTCTGACCCCCGCGAAACGGGTGCACTCACATATATGCAGGCATAACACTCATACACATAAAATAAAAATAAATGAATAATTTTTCTAAAAAGATCTGTAGATAAATTGCTTATTAACTAAAAAAGACAAAAGACAAAAAATTGAATTTAGACATAATTAAAATAAGAATACATACGAAAAACATTCCCTTTATTTTTAATTGCTTAAGATAATCAAGTATCTGTATAAACCTTGTAGCAATGCATTAAGGGCTTATGCCATATGTAAATATGAAATGAATCACAGTAGCAAAATGGCAGAAGATAGTAGGCAGAACATTTAAGACTTGTACTCTACAACAAGGCGGTATTATTTGAAAGGACACTATAACTATGTGCACAGAAAACCATGTGGCAGCCATTATATCTTAAAAAGAGATGTATATAATATAAAATCATGGAGATGAGATATAACTGTATAAATTAGGCAAAAGACAAAAAGGAACAAAGAACAGATGGAATAAATGCAAAACAAATAGCAAGATGGTAGATTTTAATTTACCTATATAAATATTTATATTTTATAAAATGTCTTAATGTGCTAATTAAAAGACAGAGATATCCAGATTAGATTAAATGCAACTTTACCCTGTTGTCTAGATAAAATTACTTTAAATATAAAGACAAGTATAGATTAAAAATAAAAGGATGGGGCAAGATATGCTATGCCAACACTAATTAAAAGAATGCTGGGCCAGCTAGATGGCTCAGCAAGTAAAGGCATTTATTGCCAAGTCTGATGATCTGAATTCTGTCTTCAGGACCCCGATGGTATAAAAACAAAACTAACTCCTGAAAGTTATCCTCTGATCCCTATAGGTACATCATGGCATACCTGTGCACATGCACACATGCACACATACACAAACCCTCCACACACACTAAATAAGTAAATAAATGTAATAAAAATTTAATTTAAAAAGAGAAAAAAGAATGCCAGAGTAGCTATATTAATATCAGAAAAATAGACCTCAGGCCAATGATTGCTATCAGAGGAAAAGAATAACAATGACATAACAGACTGCAATCAACTAAATGTATGTGCATCAAACAACAGCACTTAAATCACATGAAACAGAAACTGATACAACTAAAATGAAAAATAGAAAAATCCACAATTAATTTTGGAGACTTCAGTTATCATCTTTCAATAATGTAGACAAAAAAAGAAATAAAAGCCTGATTGAAAAAAATAGATTTGAAAAATACTATCTATCAACTTTGTCAAATGATCAGTTTTAGAATACTCAACAATAATATCCATAAGTTTGTTCAAGTACTGATGGATCTTTCTCCAGTTTAGACCATATTCTGAAATAAATATATACAAATATATATATATATACATATATAAAGCAAGCATTAACAATGTTAACAAAATTGAGGTCATGTAATATATTCTCTTTAATAGACTCTTTAATAGAAGCAAACAGAAATTATAAGGAAAGTCTGAAGTTGCCCTTGAGGGTAGGAGGAAATCATAAAGTAAATTACAAATATCTTGAATTAAAAGGAAATAAAACATCTTATAAAACTTTGTGGAATAGTATGGTTAGGGAGAAACATAGTTATCAATATCTTGACTATTGAAGCTATTTGGCAATTATACAAATTTGTCAAAACTCAAATTTGTACACTGAAGAGGTGAATGAAGGAGCTGGAACGAGGACTCAGCAGTTCAAAATGTTTGCTGTGCAATCATGAGAATGGGAGTTGGGATCCTAGCACCTGTAGAACAAGCTGGGCGTCCTTCATATGTCTGTAACTCTAGCTCAGACAAGCAGAAGCCTTCTTCTGGTCTCCCTGTTTGCAGAGATGAACACATCAGCCCACACATGTGTGCTGACACATAAATACATAGACAGATAAATAAATAAATGTCTAAAATGGTGAGTGGTGCTTCATATAAATTACATATTAGTGAATATGGCCTTAAAATATCACAATTCTAGACTGTATGGTGGGCATACGTCTGTAATTCCAGTAGGTGAGAGACTGAGACAGGAGAATCGCAAATCGAAGTCCAGCCTGGGCGCTGCAGGGAGACTGTATTCAGTACTCCACAAAACACATACAATACATATAGGGGCAAGAAACGAAGAACAAGCTCTATTTCCCCAAATCTGTTCAGCATTTGCTATGCAAATGACATTCTTGAAGCCTACTATCCTAATGTATCGTCTTTCCATTTTCTTAAAACAATGTAATCTTTCCGATAAAATGGTATCTTATGTATTGTATGTGACATAATGACCTTTTCCTATAAGTTTTTAAATTGACAGAAAATCCTTCAAAGTACAATTAGAGTGTTATTTCATTGAAGAAATCTTTTTTGTACCTTTTCTTTTACTCTGAATTTCCTATCTTTTCACACCAAACCTGTAAACATAGAAATAAAATGATTAACATAAATAGTACCATTTTGTTTCAAAAATCATTTTCAAAAACTTTAGAGCAAGTGCTTTCATTCTTCACCTTGATTGGGAAAATTAATAACTTAAAAATTACAACAGGAGGCCAGGCATGGTGGCGCACGCCTTTAATCTCAGCACTTGGGAGGCAGAGGCAGGTGGATCTTTGTGAGTTCAATCCCAGCCTGGTCTACAGAGTGAGTTCCAGGCCAGCTGGGGATACAAGAAGACTCTGTCTCAAAAAGACAAAAAAAAAAAAAAATACAACAGGGAAAAATACTTTCTGTCCAGTGACTTTGACATTTAATCTGCCATTATATGGAAGGTGACATAGGAGTTAAGGTGCATGAGAACCAGTGCAGGGACTTGGCACTGTCCCATGCAGTGCATTGACAAATCAACTATATCTCACAATAACCCACACTCAATGTGCTCTAAAACTCATTATCATGAATAAAAGAAGCATGAAGTTTGAGTTTATCCTTTCCATGCTATGGCAATACTACACATTGAAATAAAGGAACATTTTCTAAATAAAACAAAATTTATATATAATTTATTTTCTGGAAACAACATATTTGTAGTAATAATAGTTTTATAAATCTGAAGTTAAAAGGCATTTCTAAGAGGAGATATGTTTTTTATGTTTTATGTTTTTTATGCCTAGGACTCTCTTGTACCACATGCTTTGATTGATGCAAGAAATAATCTACGTAAACACAGGTAAATACAGTTATAATTGACTAGTACATTTATCTTTCTATTGCATAGTAGAAACTATGATAATGATTTAAACATTTTTCTGTTTGTAGTATTCTTCTTTGACATTAAAGAAAGGAAAAACTTTGTTATGTTTTTTATGCCTAGGACTCTCTTGTACCACATGCTTTGATTGATGCAAGAAATAATCTACGTAAACACAGGTAAATACAGTTATAATTGACTAGTACATTTATCTTTCTATTGCATAGTAGAAACTATGATAATGATTTAAACATTTTTCTGTTTGTAGTATTCTTCTTTGACATTAAAGAAAGGAAAAACTTTGTAGATATTTTCATTAAATTTTATTGTTTCTTATAGCACAAATATTTAGTAGTGATAATTAAACAGTGATATAAAAAGTTTCTTCACGATTCTATTACTTCAACAATCTAACTTTTTATTTTTTCATATTTCCTTTGAATTCTTAGCAATATGTGCACATTTCTGAAATCATATTAAACATGCCTGTTTTTGTTTGCTTCTCTGTTGCTGTGATAAAACACTGACCACCACCTTGGAATTATTTCATCTTGCATTTCCAGGGAGGGGAAGTCAAGACAGGAACTGAGGCAGACCGTGGAGGAACACTGCAGAGCATCTTGCTTTTCCTGGCTTTCTCAGTTACCTTTCTTGTGAGTTCCAAGTCCACTGCCCAGAGATGGTGCCACCCACAGTAGGCTGGGCCCTCCAACATCGATTAGCGATTAAGAAAATGCCCCACAAACATAGCCACCAGCCAATCAAATGGAAGCAGTTCCTCAGCTGAGATTACCTTTTCCCAGGTGATTCTAGAATGTGTCAAGTTGACAAAAACTAACTAGGACAGTATCGTTTTTCATTTATCAATAAATATTATTGAGCACCAACATTATTTTATAACCTTAGGATATAGCATACCAAAAGAAACTGCTTTCACAAACATTAGACTTGGGTGTCAAGGACAAGAAATTAAAAAAAAAAAGTAAGAATTGAGTCAACATGACCCATGTTGTGCATGCTGTCACCATTGTTGCACGTTTATATGAGCAAGGTTCCTTATGTTCATGCACTCACCCTGGCTCTTACAGTCTTTCTGTCCCCTCTTCTACAATGGTCCCTGAACAATGCGGGGGTGGGGGAGAGTTTAATATAAGAGTCCTATCCAAGGACATGCACTCTGCAGTCTCTTATTCTCTACACCTTGGCCAGTTGTAGCCTTCTGGGTGCATCACATTCTGTTGAATGAGGAAATTTCGCTGGTGAGAGTTGAGAGATAGATTCTCTCTACTGCCTGTTCCACTATGTTCTATGAGCAGACAAAAACCCAGCATAGAACTAGGGAAATGGGCAGCAGGCCCCAACCTTAACTGAGGAATTATTGGCAACTGATTACTGTGAAGTGAGGGAGAGTTGATATTCTTTAAGGGAGTGACTCTATATAGGATGACTAGACTCCAGTGGATGAATTTGCACTGTGGGACATCGTTTGGGTACAAATGTTTGACCAGATAGGCCTTAACATATATAACAGAATGCATGACATCTTGTGGGAGCAGTTACAGGGAGTGGTGTGGATGGTGGAAGGGGTCTAAATTTGGTTAACATCTATTATATGAAATGCACAACAACTCAGTAAAATATACATACCCCCCAAAAAAAAACAAAAACAAAAAAATAATAAATTATGGCACCTTAAAAAAAAGAAATAATTATATTGTTAGAAAGTTTACCTCCCCTGTTCTTAAAGTGTAGAGAGGGTCTGGAGAAGTGTCAAGCACTTGTGGAGGAAAGGGCATCACATTTTAAATAGGAAACATGCAGAGTAGGTTTCCTGAAGATAGAAATATAAGAGATGAAGCACTTAGCCTTGTGGGTATCCTGGGAAAGAAGTCCCTGATAAGAGCCTGGTGTTGAGCTGGAGTATACCTGGAGGCCAGTGTGACAGGAATCTATGGGGTCCCTGTGAGGAAGTGATGGTAGCAGGGCGTGCCTTCGTCAACCATTCAAAGGCCTTCAGGATTTGAAGTGTGTAGTTATTTTATGTTCTTCTTGTCTTCTTTTACACTTGTCATACCAAAGCATTTTCCATATCATTACATCATTTTCTGCCTCAGATAAATGGAATGACAGACAGAAAATAATTTCCCTTGTTGTTAGCCTGACTGATGGAGCATGACCAATGTTCTCTGAAAATAAGAAAACAGGGAGAGTTACAGACCTGATAGGTTCTATCTTTGGTCCCCTCCTTTTTTCACAATTTATTTTCATTTATCCTTTGCCATTCCCATCACTACAAAACCGTTCTAATGTTCATATGTTGTAAAATATTAGGGTCTTTTATCTTTTTTCTGCTATTAATTTTTATTTTTTATTTCTAAAAATATTTTATTGAGTTTTTGTTTATTTCATACAACAGCTCTTAATCAAGTTTCAACCCCCTCCCTCATCCATGCCCCCACATATCCTCTCACCAGACCTCATTCATTCCTTCTGTCATATATGTTAAGTCCTATCTGGTCAAGAATTTGTACCCAGATATTCTTCAGTGCTGAACACCAAAGAGGCAATGTTTAATATAAAGAGAGATTGCAAGGAAAGAATTTCATACCTTGGCAGCTCCCATCCCTGTCCAGGGCTGCTAGGGCAGGAACACAATGGTGGTTGATACGTGATAGATGAATCATTAGTGAGCAAATAAATTTACCTGCCTGTGAATGTTTTTGGCTGAAACTAGAGTTTGGCGCAAAGGGAACTACTTAAAACGGTGTGATTCTTTGATGCATTTCCTTCCATTATAGCTTTTTAAAAGTCTGTCCTCTTCCCAGGAGACAATGTTAGAATTGATCTGCTTCACACCAGTGTTTCCTATCTCTGCCAGTTATTCTGAAAGCTTTATCCATTTTCTCCAAACTATTGTCAGTATTCTTTGTATGTGTAGTAAACAGAAACAGAGCCTGCTCATTATTATGAAATGCTTTCATGATCTCATGTTATTATTTCTTTTTAGATGCAGCCAGCTAAAATGTGTTCTTGAAATGTGGCAATTAAACAACACATTCAAATTTTTCCTTTTTGCTTTCAAGTGACTACTTAATTAGATGATTTACAATTTAGATGCTACCCAACCTATATGACTGTTCATTATATTTATTTTCAGTTTAAATATAAATGCAGAAACAAAGAAGCTTAGAATAAATATTAGCCACATAAAATTAAATGTCATCAATTCATTCCTGGCTATTTTGCCAATTTCACATTGATGTGTTCTTATGTGGAAGAATATTGATCAATCAAACCCTCATACATCTTCATCATTTAATTCTTATGAGAGTAGTCGTTCCTTAGGGTGATAAATGAAATAATTACTTGATAATCACATATTGAGACCATCATTTCCCATTTAATACCACCAAAGCTGCCTAGCCTGATAGACTATCAGTTTGTAAACATACACACTCTAAAGCCATATTTTCTTTCAATGATACAAATGTGTGTTTCATTAAGCTGAAACTCCTGTTTATAAGATACAGGATTATTGTTAGCTACATAGAATAGCTGTCATTTTCTCTCCTTGCTGTTTCTTAACCATGTTTTTCTCTCCTTCATCAATGTCTGCTCTCTATTGAATATATTTTATAAGCTTTTCTCTTTCCTTTTTCTGCCATTGATTTTCTCCTCATTTGGTCTTCCCCATTTATATCCCACAGTTGCTTTCACTCTAATATCCCACTCCCTGTGTTCTCCAGGCTATTGATTTATTTTCCACTTCAATGATCCACCAAATACCTGGCACCTCAGTTTGTTGACATGACCCTCACCAAAGCTCTTTTCTTCCTCAGCTATATCACTTTGGAAAAAAAAAATCTCTGATTCAAGCACCTGCCTCTCAGGTCTCCAGTCTTTCAACTCTGTAACTATTGCAGTTGCATTCCAACAACCCCTTGACCATAAGAGGTCATCAAGTTCTTTTGTTCCCATATTGTCATTGCTAGTCAATTCCAGATTTCTACCTTATTTTAAAAAATACTTTATTTATTATTTTTATCTTATGTGTATGAATGTGTTGCCTGCATGTATGTAAGTGCACCCATGTCATGCAATAGCCACAGAAGTCGAAAGAGAGCATTGGAACTGGAGATATAAATGGTTGTCAGCTGCCATGTGGGTGCTGGAAATTGAACCTGGGTCCTCTATAAAAACAACCAAAACTCTTAACCACTGAACCATCTCTCCAGGTCTGATTCTTACCTTACTTAATCAGGTTAGATTCTGGCTCTGTAGAAATAAGTACTTCCTTCCTTTAACATCCTTTTCTCTATAATTCCAAATAATTTTTTACTCTGTATCTATCATTTATCTATCTATCTATCTATCTATCTATCATCTATCTATCTATCTGTCATCATCTATCTATCATCTATCTATCTAGATGAATTTTAATCAATATTCATATGCTTCCAGAAAATATATTTTGCATCTCTCTAATAAATTACTTTCCCTGAGCTCTGGAATGAATACTTTGGACCAACTTGTTTTCTTTTACTGTTTCTAACATTGTCCCTACCTCCACCTCAACTAATTGTTTTGTATTATATTCAGAATGAAAAATGACTCTGTCAAATAAGAACTACACTGAGACCAGGAGCTCAGCAGGTAAAGGCACTCGCTACCCAAACTATCTGAATTCTAGTCCTGGGACCCATGTGATGAAAGAAGAAAACTGAGTTACACAAACTGTCCTCTGATCTTCACATGTGTGCCAGGACTTATGCATGATCATACACACACACACACACACACACACACACACAAACACACAGGCACATACACAGGCACACACACAGGCACACACAGGCACACATGCATACACAAACACACACTAAATGAAAATGTAAAAACCAGTGCGAGCTATTTTCTTAAACTATATCAAAATTCACCAACCACCCTCCATCTATACCCCACTTGATTGAAGCAGAAAACATACCTCTTCTTTTTCTAATATTAAATCTCAATATGCATTCTGGAATAACCCTCAATTATGTTTTCTGAAGCAGCTTTCTTAACCTATGTGTACCTTATTTTTCTCATTTATTCCTGAATATAATGGCACTGTGTTATTCAAAGTGAACAAGAAGAGATGGATTAGTAAGTGCAAAGTGATTGCATCATACATAAACTTCATAAGCACTTTACAAATGTTAATTACTTTTCTCAAAGTTTATGTTCCTGAAATTTTACCTTTTATCTCCTATATAAATTTGTTGGTATCATCTGAATCATGTCTCATCAAGCAACAGAGGGCCATAAACACAATATGTCACAAATGGTCAAACCATAGAGACTAAGTCTTCAGAGTGTGGGTCCTTGTACAAGACTCTTATATTAAACTTCACACACCCAGGATTCAAGGACCATTACAGAAGAGGGGGTGGAAAGATTATAAGAGCCAGGGGAGGAGGTGCATGACCACATGGAAACAGAGTCTTACAGGCTCCTGGGACCTTGTTAATGTGAACCTACAGCAATGGTGACAGCATGCACAAGATCCATGCAAAGTCAAGCAGAAAAAACCCCAGTATAAAACTGTGGAAATGGGCAGCAGGCCCCAATCTTAGCCAAAGAACTATTGGCAGCTGATTACTGCTGGGTGAGGAAGAGCTGATCCACTAGACCTCAGTGGGTGAAACTGCACCGAGGGACATCTTGGGACACTAACTTGATTCAATAGGCTTTAATACAAATGATAGAATGCGTGAAATACAGTGGGGGGGCAATGGAAGGGGGCCAATGGGGAAGGGCGTAAAAGGTGATTAGATGCTCTGCATGAAATATACAAATATCCAATAAAAATTTACAAAAAACATCATATTTTCTTTTTAATTTTATGTGTATGAGTGTATTGTCCACACGTATGTAAGTGCATCTGGGTCATGCAATGCCTGTGGAGGTCAGAAGAGGGCATCAAATCCCTTGGAACTGGATTCAGCAGTCATGTAGGTGTTAGAAACTGAACCCGGGTCCTCTGCAAGAACAGTTAGTGCTCTTAACCGCTGAGCCATCTCTCCAGCCCCCAAAGTGACTTTAAATCTTCTTTTAGATACCATGTCTGTTCACAACTACTCCATGCAGACATTATTTGTATGTACTCATGTATTCCATACATCCACATACTCAGTACTCTCCTCAACCCTACCTGTAAAGCTGTCGAGCTCCACTGAAATAAGTCCAGGAAGGAGCCTCACAGCAGCAGTTGGCATGGTTGACCTCTGTTTTTACCCTCACACTTTATTGTATAGGAGTAGCTCACATTACATTCAATCATACTCACTTCCAATTTAGGGCCTGTTACTTCCTATAGGAAAATATTCTCCCCAAGGATTTCATTCAATTCTGCACATATTACAAGTAGAAACACTGGCTAGCTTTGTCTGTTACTATTTTTTACAAGATATTTATGAAACAAACAGCCTTGGAACAGAGATATATTCTTTCCTATCAATGAAAAGTGTAAGCACATAGGCATGTATTCTGCCTGTGATAACATCTCCTTCAGCAGTGCTCAGAAATACTTACTGTTAAGTGTCTTCAGTACACAGTTCTCCAATAATAACAAAGCCAATGCATGTGTACTATCTACCTATATTCCTCTCTGTCATTCATCATAGGACTTGGAAGTAAGGAGAGCTGACAAAAAATATGTTGATGGTCATAATTCCTGCGATGGTGTGATCAATGGAGTCCTTCTCTTCGACAGGGGAGTCTTATTTCCTCTGCTAGAGTCTAGGAATCATGGCATAACTTACTTGTTTGATAAAATGACAGTCTCAGATTGGTCTCAGGTCTTGCCACTTAATAGATAGTTCATATGCTATATGTTGAAATGTCTTGTGCTTAACCTGGTCATTTCTTCTTCTCTAGCAGCACATTCTTCTAATGTGTACTAGTGTTCGCAAATATCTTCCTGTAACTCCAAATGGCTAAATATCTATCCCAATAACTCCCAATAGCTAAGTCCAGCTCTAGCCTCTTCACAGAACTCCAAATGCTGGAATCCACTTTACCTTAAATTTTGACTTAGATGTCTAACAGATATCTCAAATTTAATGTAGAAAAAATATTTAATAATTACTACTCTGTGCTCTACTCCAAATATCTTCATCCTCAAACAGCTCTTCCTTCATTAAATAGCACTATGTGTACTATTCATCCCCCTGCTTAGCCCCAAAATTTAGCTGTACATCACAAATGCTATCCTTTTTCAGCACCTGATTACCAACACTCCAGTTTATGCCTCTAAAAGTGTTCATTTGTTTAGTCTAGCAACAAATATCTAACAAGCTTCTGCCCCCTTAAAAATTCTTTATCCATTAATCTGCTTTTTAAAATCAGAAATGAAATTATATAATTTCCTGCTTTAATAGGTTAAATTTTTGTCAGAATAAAATTTAAATTTCTTACTAGAAATCATGGATAAACTCAAACTCTAAGGGCTCTATGATCAATAATTATATTTCATTCTAATATTTTATATTTATATATAACATGTTTAGACATAGTTTTGCATCCTATTTAAAATTTTTAATAGCTTATCAGAATTCTTTCATATTTTTAAATGCTTTGTGATCCATACTTTAATGACAGAAAATATACCACAATATAGATAGAATGGAATTAATGTAACTAATACGGTGGTGCCAGCCAATTGATTTTCCCAAAGTCATTGAGTAGGATCTCGGTTTAACCTGATAAATGTCTTGTGGCAACTAAGTGAGAAGACCATATCCTGCAGAATTAGGGAAGCAAGATCTGGTTTGTGAATGTGTCATGCCTAGAAAAGATGTCTCCTATTGAGGACTCTAAATAAAATGTTTTCTCTACTTTATTACAGTAAATATATGTGTAGAGTTAAGTTTGTAGTGTCTTTAAAATAATCGACCTGAAAATTAGTTTTGGAAGACTTAATTAACTCTTAAATGGAAAGCTAGAAAGTGATAATTGGGAGAGAGATGGATACATTTCTGAGGTATAGCCACTGTAAGATATAATGAGCTTAACTGTTACTAGTGATTAGACTGCAGGCTGCTCTTAGTCTCAAATAGAATTGTCAAAATTGGGATGATTTCTAAAGAAAGGATCTAGCAAACTGTTACCCAGTTTTCAAAACAGAAATGTACACAGACCAACAATGCTGACAATGAATAGATAGTATTTGCTTAGAGTTTATCAGTGCTCAGGTTTAAAAACTATTTTATTTATAATTTTTATTTTATGTGTATGAGTGTCTTGTCTGCATGTGTATAAGTACATCAGTGTTGTGCAGTGTCCATAAAGATCAGAAGAGAGCATTGGATTCCCTTGGAACTAGAGTTACGGATGGTTGTTAGCTGCCCATGTGGGTGCTGGGAATCGAACCTGAGTCCTCTGCAAGAGCAGCCAGGTGCCCTTAACTGCTGAGCCACCTTTCCAACACTAGTGTTTAGATTTTTTTTATTATAACCTCAAATTGTTTGTGTTTTACCTTAATTCTTCAAGAACTTCATACAATGACCTTTCATCATACTCAACTCCTATACTTTCCAGATACACCCCATCTCCCCATAGCTTTCCAGATTCTTGTCCTTTCTTTTTTTTCTCTTATAACCCACTGAGCCCAATCTGGGATGTCCATATACTCATGGGTATAGTGTCATGCACTGGACGATGGTTGACCTATGAGGATCTTTACACTTAAAGAAAACTGACTCTCCCTCCCCCAGAAGCTATCAACTGTGCATAGCTCCTGGGTTAAGGGTGAGGCTTGTGAACTTTTTCCTGAATCTTGCCAGAATGCTGGCTGGTTTGATCTTCTGCAGCAGGTCTTGTGCAAATAGCCAGAGCTACTGTGTGTTCATGAGCACAGTAGTCCTGTCATCCAGAAAACAATGCTTTGTTATGGTCTTCCCCAACCTCTGGCTCTTACAACACCCTACCTCATCTTCCTCAATGGTCCCTGAGCCTTTGGGGGAATGGGGGTGATATAGGTTTCGCATTTGTGGAATAGTACTGCACAAACATTTATTCTCTGCACTTTGGCCAGTTGTGAGTTTCTTCATTATCCACCTTTACTACACAAAGAAACTTCATTAGTGGTCAGTTTTAATGAGTAATGTTAATATATTTCATCTACAACAGATATTGGTCCCTTTTAATAACATGAATTCTTTTCTTTGATTTTATTCAAATAAACATGCAGCATCCCAGGAAATGTATATATTCATATAAACAGTAAATTTTGTATAGACATTCATGTGAGTCAGAGATACTCTGAAACCAATAGTACATAGTTTAAAAATTGAAGAGCAACACTAAGGGATCCTCAAAAGCATCCTCACTGATAGTACCAAGAAATGCAACCTTAGCAAAAGACGACCAAAAGAAAGAGGAAGAAAATCTATAAAGCAATTACAAAATTTCAAAATGCTGGAAATTCACTGCAGTGGCAAGAAGCTCTATATACCTCACAAGGGAAGTTTATGATTGTTTAATTTGATTTAAACTGAGCACTATGATGGCTATTCAAAGCACCCTCCCTGTGCTATCAGGCAAAACTAAATCATCTTTGTAGTTTCTCTCTGAAGGCATTTTAGACAGGGTTCCACCAGAAATGAGACAAAAGCATTAGAAGGTAAAATGCTCATGTGCTTGACAGTTGCACTGTAAGAGCCATCTTGCCCTCAATGATGGCATATAAATAAATTGATGCTATCAAAATGTCAATCTTCCACATTGTAATTTTAGTTGTCCCTTTGCAAGGTTGATGATGTTTCTTAGTTACCATATCATTTCAATTAATGACCAAGTGTATTTAAAAGATCACTTTCTTATAGTTAAGGAACCTTCACAGTTTTGTCAGAGTTTTTTTTTTCATTTAGATTTATTTATCTATGCTTATGAGTGCTTTGCCTTCATGTATGTGTGTATATCACATGTGTGCCTGATGCCTGTGGAAGTCAAGAAGAGGGTATCAGATCCCCTGCAACTGGAGTTACAGGCAGTTGTGAGCCATTACGTGGGTGCAGAGAACTGAACCCAGACCCTCTGCAAGAATAGCAAGGGCTCTTAACCACTGAGCTGTCTTTCCAGCCTCAGAGTTGAATTTTGTCATTAAAAAATAAATAAATGAATAACAAGTGTCATCATTTAAAGAAATCCTGTACTGAAAGATTTATTTGCTATGAATGTGTTTACAATATTTTATGATTTTTTTTTCTATGTGTCTGAGTGTATTGCCTACATGTAAGTGTACCTTTGCAATGCCCATGGAGATCAGAAGAGGGCATTGGACTCCTTGAAACTGCAGTTACAGACAGTTGTTAGCTGTCATGTGGTGCTGGGAACTGAACCCGCATCCTCTAAAAGAGCAGCCGTCCAGTGTTCTTAACTGCTGAGCCATCTCTCTAGCATTGTGAATGTATTTAAAAGTCAGCTTCCTTACCAGTATCTCATACACTAGAATGACCCTAGAGACAGACAATGAACAAGTATTGGTGAGGTTGTGGAAAGACTAGAACTAATACATCATTCATAGGACTTGAAAATTTTCTTGCTTCTTTAAAAAATAATCTTTCAGTTTCTTCAAAACTTAAACACAGAGTTAATGCATCACTAGGGAATTCTGCTGAATTATTCCCAAGAGAATGAAAAATGTATGTCCATATAGAAACTCAGCTCACCTCTATCTAGAAGCTAGTTTCCAGGAGAAACTTGAAGGGAAGTGCTTCTCCTTACATATGAAGGATCTGCAAAACGAGAAAATGCCAGCAAAGGACATACAATTTCCCCTCCTCATACTTCAGAGCCTGTGAACAATGAGGCTGCTATACTTACTTCTCCCCAACACAGCACACATGGAACCTGCTAGGGTTAGAGGGATCTAAGAACTTCACTTTTCAATTCAGCACAGTTCTGTCAAGAATTCGCTCTAGGACTGGAGAGATGGCTCAATGGTTAAGAGCACTGGCTGCTCTTGTAGAGGACCCAAGTTCAGTTCCTGGCACCCACATGGCAGTTAACAACCATGCGCAACTCTGGTTCAAAGAGACTCCAACGCCCTCTTCTGACCTCTACAGACACTGCACCACACTCATACACATAAAATAAAATAAAAATTATAAATAAAATATTTTTTTAAAAATTCACTCCATCAGTATTCTTTTTGTTTCTTAATTACTAATTTTTAAGTCTACTCTTGCGTATATGGTTCGTGGTGGTTTAGGTTTTGTTTGTATATAGCTGTTAGGTTTTAAGGTTGTTGTTTATGATTCTCCACCTGGTTTACTATGAGCTATTCTTTACCACACTCCCATATGTTGTATCTTCCCCCTCTTGCTCCTACACCTTTTCCTCTTTGTCTCATCTTTATCCCATCCTCTTTTCAGTTTTTTAATTGTAGCCTTGCATAACTTTAACAATCTCTAAAATTTGTGGACTCACATTGTATCCCAAGTTTACCCTCTCAGTTATTTTACTATACTAAGATTTTTTTTCTTTTCAAAGTTAATCTACTACTTAATCCTTATTCTTTACCCAGCTTATTTCCATTCCACTCCTAATCTTATTAACTAAAACCTGAGGATGCTCTACACTGTACTTGGTTGTTTATCCTCAGACAATTATTGAAGCCAAAGGGGCCACCCTTATTAATTGGCTAGTACAGCATCTACATCGAATATCCTACTTAGGGACTAATATATAGCTTATACCAGGCATCCTAAACACCTAGACTAAGGAATTATTTTCGGAACTGCAAACTCAACTCTACCACATCCAAAATCCCACTTAATATTGCAAATCCCTTCAACTGAATGCATTCATTACTATGTTCTTTCTATAAATATAACTATAACTAGTTGACAAAAAAAATAAATCAAGCAATGAAATAATACTGGTTGTGTACATCCTCACACAGCAACATAAGAAACCTGAAAAACCAAGAAAACATAGCTGCTCCAAATATTATTAACCCTACAGTAATGGCATCTAGTGAGAGTGGATTAAATGAAATCCCAGGCCAAGGACTGGAAATATTGATTATATATAAATTCAAAGACACAAACAGTTGAATGAAGTAAGGAAGGCAATAGATGATATGAAAGAGGAATCTCAACAAAGAAACCAAAATGTTAAAGAGAAAACAACTTAAATGCTGGAAATAGAAATACATTAAATCAAATAAAAACCTCTGTGGACAGTCCCAGCAATAGACTAGATCAAGGAGAGGACAGAAGATCTGAACTTGAAGACAATATGGAGGAACTGAAACAATCCAAGAAGAACAAAGATAAAACAATAAGATACCAGCGGGAATTCCAAGATCTATATGTCTGAAAAGACCAAGTCTATGGTTAATGGGCATAGATGTAGAAGAATCTCACTGTAAGTCATAGAAAACATCATCAAAACAATCATAACAATATTTCTCAGAGTTAGGAAAAGAGAAGCAAATCCACATACAGGAGGCCTTTGGGGACCAAACAGACAAGTCCAGGAAAGAACCTCTCTTTTCATACTATAATTAAAATAGTAAACATACAGAACTAAGAAAGTAGACTGAAAGCAGCAAGAGAAAAACACCAAGTAACATATAAAGGCAGGCCTATCAGAATAATAACAGATTTGTCAACTAAAACTTTGAAAGCCAGAAAGACCTGGAAAAAATGTATTTTAAATTCTGAAAGATAACTACTGACCAAGGCTGCTTTACCCAGTAAAGTTATGTATTACAACTGAAAGGAAAATAAAAAATTTTTGGAAAAATAGACTGCATATATTTTTGATCACTAGGCTAATTCTACAGGAGTTGCTTGAGGGAGCCCTTCAGACTGAAGAGAAAATCAAATCTATCAGTGAGGCCATAGGAAAGAATAAACTACAATAGAATATAGTTAAACAAGGAAGGAAAATGAAAACACAGAACACTAAAAAAATGGCAGAAATCAGTACACAACTTTTAATAACTCTGAATAGTAATGGTCTCAATTCCCCCAATCAAAAAGCACAGACTAGTACATTCAGTCAAAAAGAGAAAACATATGTCTGTTGCCTCTAAGAAATAGACCTACCACAAAAGACAAATATCACTTTAAAATAAAAGAATGGAAAAAGGCAAATACCTGACAGACTTCAAACCAAAACTAGTGAGAAAAAATAAAGATCACTTCATACCATTTAACAATGCAGTTCTTGACTACCCATCCTAACTTCCGATAAGACCTTATTGCTGAAGACACTACATACATGAGCCATAAAAAAATCAAAGAGATATCAAGCTGGTACTGACTTAAAGCTTCAACTCTACTGGCTAGCTTTGTAGTGTTGCAGATGCTATGCATACTACTGGAAGAAAAAATCTTAATCATTAACCTTACTGAGCTGCAGATCATGAGTGTTTCAACAACAGCTGGCCTGACAAGCTATGAGCTCTGTTGCAAGAGTGGCACAAATAGTATGGGAGTAACCAACCACTTACTAATTGGATTTAAGATCAATTTCATAAGACAGAAACCCATACTTAACATTGATAACAGGCCTAGGAACATGTGTTAGGCAAGCCATGGGTCATAGGAGAGAGCTTAATGTTATTACTCTGCTAAATAAATAAAACATTAAATTGATTTTTAATGACTTATTGTTATACCCATAGATTAATGAATTTCTCAACTCTCATCAGAGAAGTTTCCATATGCAATAGATGGTGATTAACACAGAAACCCACAACTGGCCAACATGCAGAGAATAAGAGGCTACAGAGTAGTTATGCCCAAATAGGACACCTATGTCCAATTTCTGCCACCCAAGGCTCAGGGATCATTGTGAAAGATGTGGCAAAAAGACTATAAGAGCCAGAGGTGGTGGATGATGACAGCTGCATAGTTACTCATATGAACTCATAGCAATAGGGACAACATGCACAAGTTCCATGGAAGCTCAAACCAAACAAAATACCAGCATAGAAGTGGTAAGTGGGTAAAAAACCCCAATGCTACCTGAGCAACTATTGGAAGCCTATGACTGTTGGGAAGGGGAGAGTCTCTTTTAAGGGTGTGACTCTCAGTAAGTTGACCAGGATCCAGTAGATGGACCCAGCCTGAAGGACATTTTGGGACACAAATTTGACATTATAGGCATATATGAATATGTGTGTACATATGTATGTATATATATGCATATATAATTGAGTACATTAAATTGGGTAGGGATAGTGTTAGGGATTATATAGGGGAAATGGTCTAAATACAATAAAATCATATAAAATACACAAAGATTCAACTATAAAAGGAAAAACTTTAAAAGAAGACATTATAACTCCAGACATATATGTCTTTAACAGACATGCACCAATTTGATAAAACAATTATTACTAGATGTAAACTCACAGATTAATTCCAGCACAATATTAGAAGTGACTTCAATACCTAACTGTCATCAATTGATAGCTCACCAGGACAAGAAATAGAGACATATCTAAATTAAATGACATAGATTTAATGGACTTAACAGATATCTACAGATCATTTCATCCAAAATACTGCAGATACACACCCAAACATATTTTTCTGAACAGCCTATAGAGCTTTCTCTAAAATGTTCACATATTAGGAGACAAAGTAAATGTTAACATACACAGGAAAATTAAAAGTGATTGCTTGTTATTTTTTTATCTGATCACAATAGAATAAGACTACAAATCAACAACAAAAGAAGCCCTAGAATATATACAGAATCATGTAGACTAAACAATGCAGTATGAAACAACAAGCATGCCCCTGAAGGAATTAAGAAGTAAATAAAAATATTCTTAGAATTAAATGAAAGTTAAAAAAAAGAACCCACAACATTTAAAAACATACAGAATAGAATTAAAGCAGTTCTGAGATATTTATAGCTCAAAGTATCTACATTAAGTAATTAGAGTGATCTCAAAGAAATAATGACATGCCTTAAAGCTCTAAAAAAAGAATAAGCCAAACAAATCAGTAGGCAGGCAGAAAGAAGTCATTAAGATCAGGACAGAAAGTATGAAATGGAAACAAATAACAAAAATCAATGAAGCAGAGAGTTGGTTTTAGAAAAAATAAAATAAACAAGATAAGCAAACCCTTAGCTAAACTAACCATTAGAAAGAGACAGAAATGCCGGTGATGAAGAGATGGCTCAGTGGTTAAGAGCACTGGCTGCTCTTGCAGAGGACCAAGATTCGATTCCCAGCAGCCACACAGTGACTAACAAAGGCCCTAACTCAAGTTCCAGGAGAGTCTGGTCCTCTTCTGACCTCTGCAGGTATTGCACTATACAAGTGCACTTACATAGATGCAGGCAATATGCTCATACACAATATGAGATATATATTGAGATATATATGAGATAGAAATACCAAATTAATAAAATTAGAGATGAAAAGGGAGCCAATACAATAGGTCCCAACAAAATACAGAAAATCACTAAATCTTACTTAAAAAACAATGTTCCACTAAATTGAAAAATCTAAAAGAAGTGGATGAATTTTTAGATGTATATGTCTTACCAAAGTTAAACTAAAAGGAACTAAGTAACATAAACATATCTACAACAAGTAATGAAATTGAAGTAGTAATTTAAATCTCTCAATTAATAAAAATCCAGCTCAGATAGTTTCACTGGTGAGTTTTGGCAGACCTTCAGAGAACCGATGCTTCTAAAACTATTGCATTAAATAGAAAAGGAAAGACTATTATCAAAATCTTTTTATAAAGCAAATATTACCCTGATACCAAAACCAGACAAAAAATAAAGAAAAAAAAATTACAAACCAGTCTCATGAGTTTGTCTCTTATCTCTATCTTATGAGCATAGATACATTTTTTTCAACAAAGTACTTGCAAACTGAGTTCAAGAACACAGCAAAAAGACCATTCACCATGATCAAGTTGACTTGATTCCAGAGATGTAGAGATAATTCAATATGCATCTATCAATAAATGTTATAAATTACACCAGTGAGCTCTAGAATAGAAATCATATTGTCATCTTGATAGATACAGAAAAATATTTGGGAAAAATTTGATTTCTTCACGTTATAATTCTTGAATAAACTTGGAATACAAAGAACGAATCTCAGCATAATAATCGCTATATGCGACAAACCTGCAACAAATGTCATATTAAATGCAGGGGAGCTCAACGCATTTCCATTAATATAGAGAACAACACAAGAATGTCTGCTATCTCAGTTCTTATTTACTACAATACTGGAAGTCTAAGCTAGAGTAATAATACAAGAGGAGGAAGATAAATAGTAAATGAATTCAAAGTACCTGTATTTGTAGATGATATGATTCTACACATAAGTGATCTTAAAAACGCCACCAGAAAACTTTCAGACCTGAGCATTTTCATCAAGGTGGAAGAATACAAAATTAACATGCAAATACAGTAGTCTTCCTATATATCAATGACAGGAATGCAGAAAAAGAAACCAGAGAAAAAATCCTTTCATAATAGCCTTAAAATACCTTGGATATCATATCAAGGATATGAAAGATCTCTACAATGAATATTTTAAAACATTGAAGAAAAATTGAGGAAGACACCAGATGATGCCCATGGATTAATAATAAGGGTGCTGGAGAAATGGCACAGGGTTAAGAGCACATGCTGTTCTTTCAGAGGACCTGAGTTTAGGTCCCAGTACCCATGTCGGGCAACTAACAATTGCCTGTAACATCCAGCTCCAGGGAATCTGACACAAACTTCTGACCTTCATGGGCACACACATGTGCAAACACACGCACACATTAAATAAATAATAAATAATCTTTTTAAAATATTGTGATAATGGCCATCTGTCTGAGAGCAACCTACAAATTCAAAGAACTTCCCATCAAAATTCCAGGGGGATTCTTCCCAGAAACAGAAAAAAAAAAAAAAAACAGTCTTTAAATTCATATGGAAGCATAAAAGACCCCAGAGAGTCAAAGCAATCCTGAGCAAAAAGAACACTACTGGAGTTATGATCATATCTGACTTCACATTATACTACACAGTCATAGTAGTAAAAACAGCATGGCACTGGCACAACAAACAGACACATAGATCAATAAAATAGAATAGAGCACTCAGATACAAAGGCACACAACTATGACTACCTGAGTTTTGACAAAGATGGCAAAATATACACTGGAGGAAAGACAGCCTTTTCAACAAATGGTGCTGGGAAATGGAATATCCATGTGTAGAGGAATGAATCTAGATCTTTTTCTCTGTTTTACACAAAACTCAACTCAGTGGATCATGGACCTCAACACATGACTGGATACCTTGAAACTGCTAGAGGGAAAAAATAGAGAGTATACTTCAAGATACGGGTGTAAGGACATCCTGAATGAGAGTCCAGTAGTTCAGAAAATAAGCCAGATGTTCTGCAAATGGGACCTCATAGAATTAAACAGCTTCTGAAAGCAAAGGAAGTTGTCAGGTGAGTTAAGATGCAGAGTACAGAGTGAGAGAACTTTTTTATCTGCTATATATCCAACAGAAAATTAATATCTAGAATATAAAGAACCAAAGAAACAACACCAAGAAACAAACGAAAACAACAACAAAAAAAAACACATAAAAATGGTCTATGGATTATGGATCTAAACAGATAGTTCTCAGAAAACAAAATGCAAGTGGTTAATAAACATTTTTTAAGTGTTCAAAATCAGGGCTGGAGAGATGGCTTAGCAGTTAAGATCACTGACTGCTCTTGTAGAGGACCCCTGTTCAATTCCCAGCACACACATGGTGGCTAACAACCATCTGTAACTCCAGTTCTAGGGGAATCCAATGCTCTCTTCTGACCTCTGCCAGCATTTCACAACATGGATGCACTTATACATATGCAGGAAATACACTCATACATATAAAATAAAAATAATAAATAAAATATGTATTTTTTAATTTATTGAGAATTTCATACATGCATGTAAGGTATTTTGATCAAATCCATGCCCACTCCTTCCCCTCCAGCTCCTCCCATATCTCCCTATCACTTTTTCCTGACAACTTCATGTACTCTTTCTTTTTTTTCAGTGAGGTTTTTTGCCTCATTCCCCCCCCCCCGAAGAAGTAACCCTAAAAGCTTTTAGGGACTAGATAAGAGCTTCCAAATACTTTTGACATTTTTGGTCTTTGTAACAGAGTATGTTGTTAACTACTCTTGCCTTTACTTCTCCTTCACATCTCCTAGGCACTGGTCAAGGACTTTCTTTCCTCCCTACAGTTAAGAGTTAATGCAATTTGGGAGTCTTTTAGATAGCCCACTGAAGGGGTACCCCAATTGCCTCACCCTGCATCCCTGTTCAGCATGGAAAAAGCCAGAGTCATCTGTGTCATGATTCCCCATCGGCATTTGGGAAACCTCTTTAAAGGATGGTATGATAAGAATAGGAGGTAGGAATTGATTAGGCAGTTAGGGTATAAAGACCCCAAAGAGAAGTTGCCAGTTTCTTGGCTAAAAGTCAAAATGTCAATGGGCCTCTTAGCCAAACAAAATATTTTCAAAGTGTTCAAAATCATTATCCATCAGGGAAATGAACATTAAAAATACTTTGAGATTTGCCCTCACCATAGTCAGAATGGTTATCATAAAGGAAACAAATGATAATTTTTGTTGATGAGAATGTGAGGGAAATGGGACTCTTATTTACTATTGGTGGGAGTATAAACTGGTGCAACCACTAAGGAAATCAGTGCGGAGCTTCCTCAAAAAGCTAAAAATAGAGCTATCATATGAACCAGCTATACCACTCCTAGGCATATACCCAAAGGACTCCACAGCTTACTACAGGGAATCTTGCTCACCCATGTTCATTGCTGCTCTATTCATAGTAGGCAGGAAATGGAATCACCCTAGATGTCCATCAAATGCTGAATGGATAATGGAAATCTGGTACATACACAACACAATGGAATTTTATTCAGTTGTAAAGGAAAATGAAATTTGCAGGAACTGGAAAATACTATACTAATTGAAATAACTCCAGCCCAGAAAGAGAAAACTCTGCATGTTCTCGCTCATGTGTGGATTCTAGCTTGAAATTTTTAGATGTTTGTATCTTTTTAAAAAATATTTTTATTGAATTTTTGTACACTTCATATATTAGATCTTAGTCAAATTTAGACTCCTCACACCCCCCGTAGCCTCCCCCACTACCAGATTTCATGCATTCTGTCTTATATGTTAAAGATCAAGCATTTGCACCCTAACGTCCCTCAGTGCAAGTTCATCCACTGGAGTCTAGTCATCCTATCGGGACTCACTCCCTTAAAGAAGATCTGCTCTCCCTCATCCAGCAATAATCAGTTGCCAATAGTTGCTTAGCTAGGATTGGATTTTTGTACCTTTAACTGAGTGTCTGTAGAGGTCAGGAAGGCAGAAAAGGCTCATGAAAGGGGGAAGGGAAGAGGCCTTAAGGGGAGTAGAAAATATTGGAACACGTGATAGGAAAGAAGAGTGGGGGAATACTGGATACTGATGACTTAAGTGGAGATGGGGGTGATAGGACGGGAAGGAGAAAGGGATGGAGAGGAAGAAATTATGAAAAAGACCTTATGGAAAACCATTTTTAAGCCAACCTGAAAATATAATTTTAAAAAATGAGTTTGAACAGAGGTACACTGCATGAGTAGACAATGCTGCTTCAGAAGTTGTAGGTTATTAAGTCAAAACTTTAGTGCTAATCATGGGCTTAATCCCTGTGCATTATCAGTCAGGAAAGCCTCAGAGGCCCACCAATCAACATGAGCTATTGCCATTTCTCTTGCTTGCCCACTATAACTAGATGGTAAGACATTTTTTGCTGAAGATACTACATGCTTTGATTGTAGGACATAAAAAAATCAATCTTAAACTGACTGAGAAACTTCCTCCTACTGGTTAGTTTTCAGTGTCAGAAGGTGTTATGAAGCTGGGAGGAGGAAAGATATTAATGGTCTTACCCAGCACTGGACCTTGCATTCTACAATATCAGTCTTCCAGAGAAGATGTACCCTCTGTTGAAACAGTGGTATAACTGTGACAGGAATAACTAACCACTTTCTGATTGAATTTGAGGCATGCTTCAAAGGAAGGATTCATGCATGGCAATGCGTATCTGGTCAAAAGGCCATGGCTAGGGAGGTCATAGGCCCTAGCAGGGGAACCCACTATTACTGTTTTGCTAAACAAACATATTGTCAAATTGCTTTCTATTTATATTTGTATCCATAAATTTGGGTTACTCTCAAACATGGTCAGAGAAGCTTATTTGCACAATGGGCAGCAGCTAATGAAGACTCATAACTGGTTAACGTGCTGAGAATAAGTGCCTGTGAGTGAGTGCTCAACCGTAAATGGAACATCTGTGTCAACCCTGTCTAAGACTCAAGGAGCATTAAAGAGGAGGCAGAAAGAATGTAAGAGTTGGAGATTGAGGAAAAGTGCTGTGAAGTGCAGTCTTCTGGACAGGATACGATCCCTTCTCTTGTGATCTTATAGCAGCTGTGGCTTCCTGCAGACCTTCATATGATTAAGCCAGTTAAAATTCCAGCATGGATAGGAGAGGGGACCACAAGGACCCACTTTTAAGTTGCTATTGACGTAGATCCTGCTGGGGAGGAAAGTCATTTTTCTTTGGGAACATGGACATGGGCAGGCTGCCTATGTCCATGCCTATATGGGCAGCATTAATTGGACTTTGTAAGCTATAAAATACAGAAACCAAAAGGTGAAAAAAAAAAAAAAACAAGAAAAAAAAATGAAGTTGGGGGGGAGATGTGTTTGGGGAGATCCATGGGAAACGCAAGGAAGGAGTAGGGGTTAATGTGATCAAAATACATTGTATTTATGTGTGAAATTCCCAAAGAATAAAATAAAATATTATATTAAAACTCATATGTGAGCAACTCAAAAGATTCAAAATATCCAAACAACAGAAACAACTTAAATGTCCATGAACTGATGGATACTTAGGCAAAATATGTGGCATCTATACAGCAGAATATTATTCATCCATTGAAAAGAACGAAGTACTGATTAAGGTTACAACAGAGTCGAACTTTGAAAATATGCTAAATGAAAGAAGTCAGACACAAAAGGACAAAGATTTTATAATTCCAATTTTTTTCTATTTTTTAAATTTTTGTGATTTTCATGCAATATAATTTGATGGTATTCAGAACCTCTCCTCTGCTTGCACCTTCCCTTACTCTTCTCCCCCACCCGCTCAATTTAATATACTATATTATTATGTATAATAAGTTCTATAGAGTCTGATTTGTGTCCCCCAAATGTCCTTCAGTGTGGGCCAATCCGTTGGAGCTGGGTTAACCTGCCAAGAGTCCCATCCCTGTAAGAGACTGTCTCTGCCCCTCCATATAATACAGTCTGAAGAGTTTGATTTGTGTCCCCAAATGTCCTTCAGTGTGGATCTATCCACTAGGCCCACCAAGAATCCGATCCTTGTAAGAAACTGTTTCACCCCATCTCTGCAGCCATCAATTGCCAGAAGTTCCTTAAGGTTGGGTTGGGATTTCTTACCCACCTCCTCATGTCTAGGCTGGGATTTTGTCTGGTTTGAGCTAATGTAGGACTTGTGCATGTTGTTATCACTGCTGTGAGTTCATATGAGTAACAAGCTATATGGAAGACTCTGTTTCCTTGTGGTCATCTACCTCTCTGGGTCTTACAATCTTTCTGCCTTCTCTTCTGCAATGATCCTTGAGCAGTGACTCTCTTTTCACAATAACTAAGAAATAGAAACAATCCAAATGTCCTTCAATTGATGAATGGGTAATGAGAGTGTGCTACATTTACACAATGGAATTCTACTCAGCAGAAAAAAAGAAAACCCAAAATCATGAAATTTGCAGATAAATGGATGGAAGTAGAAACTGTTATACAAAGTGACATAACACAAACTCAGAAAAACAAATAACATATGTTCTTTCTCATTTGTGGATCTTAGCTCCAAATCCCTAGATGGGAACATATACCCTGATGTAACCACAGGAGTCAGGAAAAGGGAAAGGAACCTTTCAGAGTTTTAGTGTCTGTATGACCTGAGGGTATGCACACTGGATAGCCTTTACCAAGCATGGGTCATGCCTTCTCTTCCTAGCCTTCCCCAGATTGTATGCTTTAACCCTCCCCCAACCCAGGAGGCCTTGTGTGATTAGGGTCAAATTACATACAGTTGGCTGGGAAGAGTGGCTGGATACCCAGTAAGGGTCCAGTGACACTGCTTGGCTCTCCTTTAATGAATGAGCACAACCATCAACCAGCCCAATTGTGACTATGTTTGGAGATCAGGCTCAGCTAAAGTCATGATGACGGTAGTTATTTCAGGCAGAAGGGACTGCTTGTATAGAGGGATGCTTTTGGAAGCCCTTGTCAAGAAACTCCAATGGCCTCTCATATGAACATTTGAAAATTGCCCTGTTCTGACTTTTTCTAGTCCCCTGTCTAGAACTTGTAATGCTAATTACCCTCACCTTTAACTCTCCTTCACATCTCCTATTCATAATTCAAGGACTTTCTTTTCCCCTTAGAGACAAGAGTTATGCAATTTGGGAGTCTTTTAGATAGACGCACTGAGGGGTACTCCAGTTGCCTCGCCCTGTGTCCCTGTTCAGCATGCAAGAAGCCAGAGCAGTCTGTGTCCATATTCCCTATTGGCAATTTGGGTAACCCCTTCAGAGGATGGAGTGTTAAGAATAGGAGGTAGGAATTGGCTAGGCAGTTAGGGTAAAAACACCCAAAGGAAAAGTAGCCAGTTTCTTGGCTAAAAGTCAAAATGTCCTTGGGCCTGTTAGCAACATACTCTGTTCCAAAGACCAAAAATGTCAAAAGTATTTGGAGCTTGTATCTAATCCTTAAAATATTTTAGGGTTACCTCTTCAGAGGGGGGAATGTTAGAGTACCCAAAAGCCCCATAAAAATAAATAAATGAAAGAAGAAAAAAAATAAGAAAAAGAAAAAAGTGATGGGAGGTATTGGAGGGGAGGGAGTGAGCGTGGATTTAATCAAAACACCTTATATACATGTATGAAAGTCTCAATAAAGGTTTTGTAAAAGTTAAAAAAAAAAAGGAAAGGAACCATGGGGTAAAGGGATAAAAGGAGCTTCAGAGAGGGGGAAAGTGGGAGACAGGTGTTAGTAAGGGGAAATGAAGAAAGGGGGTTACTTTGACTGTGGAGGGAAGTAGGAGGGTTACACAGGGAGAGTGAAAAGGGGGATAAATAATGCTTAGATGGTATGAAAAAATAGAGGGAAATGTATTAGTTCAAAGTCCTATTGAAAAATACACATACAATAAATATACAAGTGCATGTATATAGTTGAATGCTGTATAAGAACACAGTACCAGAGAAGTGAAACCTCTCTTTGAGTTGTTGGTCAGGGTAGTTGAAGAGACTCCCAGAATAACACAGGTTATTGCTACAGCCTTCCAGAACTTGAAGGTGAGACTCTTTTGCTGAAGACAGGCCACACTTAGAAGACAGAGCTTAGAGCAATCAAGCTGCAACTGACCAGGAAGCCTCCTCCCTGAAGACTAGCTCTCATATTATCAGAGGATACTGTACAAGCTGCCGAGGCAGAAAACTAATCAGTGGTCCTACCCAGCTGTAAAGTCTAAAAAACACAACAGTGTCCAGGCCAGCAAATCCTCTCTATTGGTGCTGTAGTGGCACTTTTACCTTGGGGTTACTCAGTAGCTGTCTAATTAGAATTAAGGCCCACTGAGTGGGAGAGATCTCATGTAAACACAGCCAAATATACATAGCTGAAGAGGTCATAAGTCCTAGAGAAAAACCTACTTTTGTCACATCATTAGACTAAAGTAATTTCTTATGTATTCTAAATATGCATTCTCATATTTACAGATGAGTATACTTTTCAGCCCTCATCAAAGGAGCTTCTTTTTACAACAGATAGAGACTATTACAGAGTTTCAGAACTGGTCAAACGTAAAGAATAAATGTCTGTGAGACACTTAACCCTAAGTGACACATCTTCAATGCAACTTCTACATATAAGACGAATGCATCTCTTACTTCTCACCAGAGGCGTTTCCTTATACAGCAGATGGTGATTAACACAGAAACCCACAATTGGCCAATGTGCAGATAACTTTTTTTGAATATTGAAAGTGTTCAGCACTTACTCTGTAAATATAACAAAAGTTACTGAATGTTACATTATTAAAGTGTTAGTATTATGACACGTTAATTATAGCTCACTAGGAAGCCATCTTTTTTAAATTTGGGCATTTCTTTCTTATGTGTATGAGTGTATTGCCTGCATGTATGTGAGTGTACCTGTGTCGTGCAATGCCACGGAGGTCAGAAGAAGGCTTTGGATTCCCCTGGAACTGGAGTTAAGGACGGTTAGTAGCCGCCATGTGGGTGCTGGGAATCGAACCCGGGTCCTCTGCAAGAGCAGTCAGTGCTCTTAACCGTTGATCCATCTCTCCAGCCCCTAAATTTGGGCATTTTATATATCAGCACTTAAAAGGTGCCACACCCTTGATTTGATTTTGCTTATTTTATGACTTTTGTAACTGAGCTCAGAGGCTTCTGCATAAAGAATCGTCTTTAATAAAGAAAACGGCATAAAATGAAGAAAAGGGGCTAAGATTGTGAGAACTAGTTATACCAACAAAGATCATTAGTAAATTTTTAGATTAAATATCCGGAGTGGAGATCTAATTATGTGGGTTTTTTCTCTCTCTCTAATCTCTCTCTCATTATAAACTCATGAGCTATATTTCTGATAAGAAAATTAAGAAAATGCGATGTGGTCCTGTGTGCTTTGCCTGGTGCTCTATTAGTGATTTATACAGTTCGAATTAAGCATTTGATCTTTTAACTATGAATGAAATACAGCCCAGCCTGTGATGCTGAAAATTGTTAATTACGAAAATGAAAGAGGAAATGTAGCAAACACATTTAAGCTTTATATAAAAAAGTAATAAAATTCCATCTAAAACATCTGTGGTGTGAGATTATCATATATTTTATTATTAAGCAGAAGCCACGAGGCAGCGGCTGATGCACTAATAAAGGCATACATTTTCCAGAACTAGATAAAGTGCCCGAGAACAGAAAGGTTACATTTGTTGATAATAACATAATAAGAGTATTTTATTATCTTGCCTTAGGGAAGATTTTTTCAATATTCTGTTGCATATACAGGATAGCGTTCTTTTCATTCACCATCGAAATGACCTTGCGTATTTTTGTCTAATGAAAAAATAACCCTCATTCAACAATATAAATTTTTGCATAGGCCTTTTCCTCCAGTCTATACCATCTATTGTAATTTGTAGCCTAATCATCAAATTGCAATATTTTCCTTTATAAATTCTCCTCTTGTATGAGTATGCATAGGACATCTAAATACATTGGGTTTTTGCTGATGTCAATTTTATTATAATAGTAATATGCTTGGTTACAGTGTTCATCCTGTCTATCTTAATGCTGTCCTGGAAAAATTTTTCTTTAAACAAAATGTGAATCCTGAATCACTTGGTTCATGCAGTATTGATTGTTACTCCTGAAATTGTCAGCATGATTCAGCATTTATATAGCAGTGTTTCATTTTCCTAATTATACAAAGAACTTAACTTATATGAGTTTCTGCTTCCCTGAAGAATTGTAGCCACATGACATGCTCATGGCACTGAATAATGACACGGAACTTTTTAAGCAGAAGAAAGATCTCAGAACACCACTAACTTATTCAGTATTCAGCAATGAAGATGTGGTTAGTCCTCTTTGAGGAACACTGCGTTGATTTTTAAAAGCTGCCGTGACACAGCTGTATTGTCAACTCTATTTTTAATTATGGAATGAAGAATATAGAAAATGTGCACATTTGTAGATTGAAAACATGCTTTAAGCTTTAGAATGGGGGATTAATGTTACGGAGAGCCTCTAGAGGGGACCATGAAATTGCCAGTCTTTCTAGTGCTGCTTCAGACTAGTCACTCAGATGGAGAATAGCCCCAAGCTCACCAAACAATTAGGCTTGGCCTAGACAAGGACAAAGATTCTTGTGGAAATAAATACATGTGGTGAATATTCAAGGTAGGTGAGTAGTACATAGGACACATATGGAACAACAAAAGCATTTACCACTGAAACATGAATATAGCAATTCCAATGGTTTCATCTCCAACATCTGAAACAATTTCCACCTGAGTTTTTAGTCCTTTAATGTCTAACATCCTCTTCAGTCTCATGGATTATCTCTGTTATAGAAATTCTGTCTAAGACTAGTTTGAACTGCCTATCTTTCCTTTTCATTTATGAGGATGTAGCCACAAATCCTTCTGATGCTGACAGTAAGATGGGACCATCTCCAGTTCTCATGGCTTTGAGCCAATTAATAACCTATGAAAAGATGTTGATAGTGCAATATATATACCATGCATTTTGTGAGCTATAGATATGGCTCTTTAAACATTTATAAAGAGATGTTATTTCAAGACATAATATTTATATAAACATTACTAAATAATATTTGGATTTTTAAGTTTTCCACAGTTTTATCATCTTACAACTGACCAGTTCTATTATCTTTACTTCGCAATTTTAAAATAATACCAAGTGTAGAATCCTTTGAAAATAAGGAAGAATAAGCAAGATATAGTCAAGTGTCTCTAAAAAAAAGACACTAAGTTGTTGGGTACTGGAGCAATGGCTTACTGGTTAAGAGCACTGACTGACTGTTCTTGCAAAAGACCTGGGTTCGAATCCCATAACCACATGGTGGCTAACAGCCATCATAACTCCAGTTCCAGGGGATCTAACACCCTTTTCTGACCTGCACAGGCATTGCACGATATGGGTACACTTATATACATGCAGGCAATACACTCAAACACATAAAACAAAATTAATAAATAAAATATTTTCTTTAAAAGATACTAAACTGCAAACAGGAAATTGTGCTTTAGTATTTGATAGCTTTTCCTTGTAAAGATCTTTTAATTCATTCAAATTTAACTCTTGTCTCCATTCTCTTGAATATTTTCCATTTGGTCATCATGCTCTTACTTATTTTATGCTTTAAAGAGTTGTGTGTTTTTATGTTTAAGTTGATCTTATGTGCAGAGTTAAGATATTCATCAACTCCTTGTTTTGTTAGCCAACACAATGCTTCAAACTTGTCTGTTGTTACTTTCCTCTTTCTTCCTTCCCTGTGTCGTGAAATGCCCACAGAAGCTAGAAGAAGATGTTGGATCACCTGGAATTTAGATAGTTGCCAAATTAGCTGCCAGGTAGGTGCTGGAAAATGAGCCAAAGTACTCTGCAAGAGCAGCCAGTGCTCTTCGTCACTGAGCCATCTCTTCAGCCTATAGATAGGGTCTTTTGCTAGTAAGTTTGTCTGACTCCTACATCTACTTAACACACTTGAAATCTCTCCACTCTGCTACATTTTCTTACTTTCATTCCCCATTATAAATGTCTTTTATGGCTGCATGGCCCATATTTCTAACATACCCTTGATCAGCAACAACTCAGGTTATTTGTAGTTTCGAAGATATATTAGATGATGATGATGAGATAGATAGATGATAGATAGATAGATAGATAGATAGATAGATGGTAGATAGATAGATAGGTGATAGATAGATAGATAGATAGATAGATAGATAGATAGATAGATAGATGATAGATAAGTAGATAGATGCTGTGGGATTTGCCACCATCATCAGGCCCTTCTACTGTCTTTCCTAATCCTTGTTGGTCACCTGCATTGTCTGCTGGCCCAATAGCACTGGGTAACATGGCTCTGTCCTTTGGGTTATCATGCAGCCAAGAAAATTTTAATAGCAACAGCTAAAAAGCCCTGCCCATCTTTTTCCTCCACTTAAGGCATGCTGTTCCAGTCATATCTGCTCTATTTTCAAGCACATCATTTTTTTTCTTCAAATCCCATTTTATCTCCAGCACATGTGGGATAAAATAATGAAAAGTGCCTACATTAGGATAATTCTCAGTTTGTTGAATCTCATCCACATTATTTTCAAATGATTAATATTAAAATAGTGATAACTTCAGTAGAATGCTGCCTATATGCTAGGTCAGTGCTAAATGATTTTATATGTATTTAATCATCTAATGTATTTAACTATTATGTATTTAATCGATTATATATATTTAACCCCTAAGAAATAGGTACCTTCATTATCCTCTTTTAATAGATGAGAAAAAGTCTAGATAACATACTTCCCATAACCAAGATAAATTAAAATGGTCAGATCATATTCCAAAGTCAAGTCCATTTAAGCTATATTGTAATATACTGTTTTGTTTTAAATTCATTTTTCTGGGCATTTGTGGATAGACATAATAACTAAGAACCTCCTAAAATGTAGCAACTTTTTATACATATTAGATTCATATTTTCTGGTGCTAGAGATTCCAATCATTGCTTTCATGAGATTTTTTTAAGGTGTCTACTGAGTGAAGAAACTAGGTGAAGTCACAGAGGTCTTTGGGTACTAAAGTCAGCCAGAAATGAAAAAGAAATGATTTTCCATACAGTGATTTGCCACTAAAACTTTCTTAAGTGACCCTCATGCTGCCTAGACCGGCCCATTGGAAATGACAGAACCATTATTTCTCTTTCTTTGAGCTGCTGGTATTTCTTTTCCTGGGGCAGAGGAGGACAAGTTACTTTGGAAATATAACAGGGTGGAGAAATAGGCTTAAAAAAAGGAGTCTCTCTCAGTAAACATGTTCAATTGTGTTCATTTATTTCATTGCTGATAGGATGACATCGTGGAAGTTAACTGAATTTTTGGAGGAAAACAAACTTTGAAGACTCAGCTTAGACATTATATAAAGCATTGATAAGCAGCCCAGTATCTGGCCCTGCATGATGCCGTACATGCCTAATCACATATCAGCCCCCAAAGTTTTCAATCTGGCCTTCTAAAGTGGTCCTCTACAGAATTTGGTGGATTTTATATTCATAGATCCACAGCACTGGGCAAGATAAGACCTAGAAACCTTCTGGCAGTTCTCTCCTGCTATTGGAAGATTTTATGATAAAGCTTAGATAAAGATCCACCCCCCAAAAGTGTCAATGGCTTAATATGGCTTAGTTTCAGAGCTAACCAGAGCTCTCTGATCCCCTAGAGCAATTTCCTCAGTTCGCTTAGACACATGCCCAAGGGAAGCCTGGAAGTGGACTCATTTCTGGAAACAGATAATGATTCTGTACAACTAGACTGACCTTTGCTCTTCTGAAACAAGCTCAGTTCTATTTCTTAGAAAAGTCCTTAAATGATAGGCACAGATGACTCTTAAAAATTATCACAGAAAGGCAGCACACGTGGTTTTCTTAATGGAATAGAGAACAGTATGCCATCTAAGTAAAGTGAAAGATGAATTAGTTTACATATCCCTTTCAGAAATTGAGAGGGTAGAAAATGTCAAACTTACCCTGTATTATTTTCAGAATTTAATCATCCATTTAAAGCAATAGTGATTTATAACACTGAAGGAAAAGAATAGGAGTTAGCTTCAGCCTTGAGATATTTTGTGTTTCTAGGAAGTATCAATTTATTGGGTTTTGGTTTCTGGTCCCACACGAACCTTAAATAAAACTTCTCTGTGAGGTGTTAACCAGTAGCTTGGAGAAAATGTTTTCTTGCCAAAGGCACGGAGCGTGGATCTTGAGTTCTCCCACAAGGCGTAACTGACTCTGAAGGTGTCAGGAGTAAAATGACTCCATCTTATAATCTCTCCCAGAGGCAAAGAACTTCTTGTTTCCAGAATAAATTGATGGTGAGTTCCATCTTCTGGCTGGCAGGATGATGATCAGCAAAGTTTTCATTCTAGCTTACTGACAAGAAAAATGTGCCTGTCCCAATTGGCAGGTGTGTGTGATTTAAGAATGGAAGGTTTTATAGCCTGGCATGCACCATGGTCCCATGGAAAGTCTTTATGTGTTATGAGAGCAACTATTTGTGAATTGCACTCACAGAGGTTACCACTCCTCCTTCCTGCATCCATGTCTCTGATTCTTCCTTCTGTAGAGCCTCGGTGTGATACTCTGTACTTGATAGCCAACCCCCAAGCATCTCATTCCGTTCAAAACCCCAATCTGATATCCTCGTGTATACACCATAGTGTGGCTTTACAGACAATGTAGAAGGTTTCACATTTGTTTCCAATATCCATGTATCTCTGAGCAAATATCACCATCTTATTTTCTAGTCAAGGACACTGAGACACAGGACAGAAGCTATTGCAGCAGAAATGGATTTTCTATTTTCTACAGTCTTCACTGCTCTCCTTGGAGTAGTTTAGAATGGAGTTCTCAAACATAAGGTATATAAAAAGCATTCAAGTTGCTTTCTAAAAGTAATCATTAATATCATGCCTAATGTGCACCAAGCACTCTTTTAAGCACCTCATACATAGCAACTGAAGTTTTCCTCACAATAGCCTGAGTTAAGGACTATGATTATCCCATCTCCCAGGAAAGAAAACAGGAGTACAAAGAGGTTTTGTCAGTCACTTAAGATGTAGCACTTAGTAAAGGCTGGAACTAAAGTTCAAGCCAGTCTAGTTCCAGAATCTGTGTTTTTACCTACGTAGCTATGCCCTGAGAAGATCCTTTGTTTCCTCTTCTAGAAATTTTGTTTTTTTATAACAAGATTCTGTGGTCAGGGGAGGGGGTGCTCCAAAATCTAAAGTTTCAACCCATGATTCCCTGAGACCAAAGCTGGCATTAATGCCAAAGTTCTCAGGCTATAGACTACAATTTGAAGACATCATTTAGTCTTTAGCAATAACATATTATAATGAAAATACCCCTGAGAGTATATTATAAACTAATAACTTGATGTTTAAATAAGAGAATAAAACATAGGTGTATGTACTCATGAAAGGGTTTGATGCTTTGTAAAGGTTAAAAGCATCAAAAGAGAAGAGTGAAGGTCAGAAAAAGCCACTAGAGAAAGGCATCTTAATTTTCCTTGGAGCCAAAACTGTGCAAGTCTGCTCAATACCAAGTTCAGTAGTCTAATATAGTGTAATAGTTTTTAAATTATTTATTTAATAACCACATGACTAGAGGATGCATTTCATTACAGCATTAACATATTCAATAACAATTTCCAGAGCAAAATTGCATCTCTTTCAAAATTGGCTGTAAATTTTTAGGTCCACAGTTGAATTAATACAGTTATACAATATTGAACTCAGTACAAACCCTATAAGACAGAAAATTGAATGAGGTTTTAACCTTTAAAAAAGATCTCCATTTCATTGTAAAATATACTGTTTCAGGGTCTGGAGAGATGGCTCAACGATTAAGAGCACTGACTGCTTTTACAGAGGACCCAAGTTCAATTCCCAGCACCCATGTGGCAGCTATGAACTGTCCTTAACTCCAGTTCCAGGGGAATCCGATGCCCTCTTCTAACCTCCACACCATTGCACGACACGGGTGCGCTCACATACATGCAGGCAATACACTCATACACATAAAATAAAAATATTAAATAAAATATTTTTAACAACAAAAAATATACTGTTTCATACAGAAAAACTCATTTTTAATGCTACTAACACTTAGATGTTTGCACATGTGTCTCTAATATCTAGGTATCTGATTATTACTAGTCAGAGTTGGTTACTTTCTGAGATCCACTTGAGCATGGATGTAATGTAATATTTTTAAAAATGGTTTTGAGGAAAGTCAATGGAAATAATAACAAAGTGCTTAAGTTAGAGTTGTTCTTTGTTTTAAATATTAACACCCCCTTGGACCCTGACTTGTAGAATATACTGCTGAATTATCCAAAATGGTAACCACTAACTATTTAAATGAAAGAGAATTAGTTTATCAATCACCCTTGGTATATCTCAAGGGTTGGATACTGTTCAATAGTCATTATGCCTAATGGCTTTCAAGGTGTACAGTGAAAAGGAAGAGCTAGAATCCTGCACACACATCTTTACATACACTCACACAGACATATACACACAGATGCACATGTAAATAAAATGAAAATAAATTTTAGAAAAATGATCACATCTGGACCTGAGATGGGAGATTATTCTAAATTCCTCTGGGCTTTATGTAGCTTTCAAGGGTCTTTGTAAGGGAAAGCATGTTGTGTCATGAGCCTGTATTCCCAGCTACTTAGGAGAATGAGGCAGAATAGCTTGAGCCCAGGACTTGGAGGTCACTATGAGCACTGGAGCATAGTAGGTGCTGAGTAAATACTGGAACACATTTTCTATAGTAAGATGATAAACAGATACTCCAAACATCTTCTTGCCCTGATCTCTGCAATCCATGAGTGTTACGTTATTTACAGAAAGAGTTTCAGTAACTGTTATTAAGGATGGTAAAATGAAGGAAGAGTGTCTGGGGACTGTCTCTTTGGCTCCAAGTCCAATCACAAAATACAAAGGCAGAGGGAGATTTGACAGAAATGGGAAAAGGAGTTGTAAAGACAACCAAAAGAGATTAAAAGGTGCTGACTTTAAAGATGCAAGTGATGATACAAATCACACAATGCCACAGCTACCAGGCACTGGAAAGGGCCAGCAAGAGCTCCAGCCTGACTGACACCTTGATTTTTAGCTGAAATACTGATGTTAGAACTCTGGCTTCCAGAAATATACACAAATAAATTTCTGTTGTTTTAAGCAAAAATAAATAAATAAATAAATAAATAAATAAATAAATAAATAAAATCGTGACACTTTAGGACTGAAGGAATTTTTAGATTAGCTATTCTAGCTTATTCTTTAACACACAAGGAATCATAATTTAGATAATTTACAAAGACTAAGATATCAAATTATTGCCAGATCCCCAGGCTAATTACAGGAGAATTATCCACACATACCTCCTTATTTCTTCTTCAGTGCCATTTCTACTGTCATCCTTCCTAAGGGAATAAAATCCTCGCACTTCAAACGTACGGAGATTCTTTCATCTTACTAAGAGATGACGCCTGGACTTCGGTTCCAGGAGAGGCACAATTTCATAACAGTGAATGCATCAGTGGTGCTAAGCATGTACCCAACATTGTTCTAAGCATGAATGTATGAATGTATGATCTCATTTCATCCTCTTGACAACACAACAGGATCTATTGTTAGTCCCATTTTACAGATGAGTGAGCTGAATCATAAACAGTAAATATATACAGGCAATACTTGGTGAAAAATCTCAGCTCAAAAGTAGGAAATACACTTCCGGACTTCATGCTCTGCCATGCTGGTTTGCGGCTGGGGAGGATCCTAGCTGTGGCCAGCAACCGGGATCAAGAAACGCCGCAAGAAGTCTGGGCACCTATAATGCTTCCTTCTGAAGCAAAAAATTTAAGAAAGTTTTCAGGCTGGCATTTATTAAAACTGAAGCTGTTATTTTTTTGAAAGCATTCCTTATTGAACTTTTCTTCTAATCTAAATTTTCTTGCAATTTCAAGAATCCAGCAGCCAAGTAGGCAGCATAGTAAGCCTGCATCATCACTGGCAACAGTAAGCAGACCAATTCCCATCTCTGTTCCCCAGGGTACGGCTCTTCAGAAAGATACAAGGCACATAATCAGGAGGAATTTTCACTAGAAACGTTATTAGCCTAGAAAAGGCTATTTCTGCCTTCTGTGGGTAAACACAGAGAAACAATGAAAAAAGGGGTGTCTTGATAAGAATAAACTTTCCTTTTGATATAAATGAGCTGGTTTCTATCAAGAGTAAGTCCATTTGGGCTGCCATAAAATAATATTTGAATTACAGGTTAAAGATTTGACAGAAATGGAATTCCAGTATGGAATTGCCATGTTTATTACGGTAATGGTGTGAATGCATGCCACACTGAATCAAATAAATGTAAAATATGAGAATGACTGTCTTTTGGAGTCTGTGCACTCCTTATTGGTAGGAACCATATGTTAATGCAGCTTTGGTTTCTGCCTAGTACCCAACACAGCCCTAGGCTTAGATAGGTGAGAGAACATATGGTGGAATGAAGGGGATGGCATCCTGAGACCGACACACTGTGAAGGGGAACTGTCAACAAATGGCTCTTCCTTGCTCAATTGTGGCTAATGGTGCAGTGCTTTGAGCTGTAATGCCCTCACTGATTCACTTTCAGCACTTTAGACAAATGTAGGTTTTTCCTAACGGAATTGCTCTATTTAAAATCTTTTCCTATTCAGAATTGGTAAATATAAAACTATATACTTGCATTAAAATACAATATTTGAAACTATATCTAAGTATAACTTAGTAACATAATCATCAAATTAATTTGATGAAGAATATTACATCTACCTCTTAAGCCTCATCAAGACCTTTATTCCTCTAAGTATGTCTCAGGTGCAATACCATGGTGGCCTCATCAAGACTTCTGTCTATCCCCTCCTCCACATTTATAGTTTTCTAAAATATGTACATTTTTAACTCAAGTATCACAGAAGACAAATTATATACAAAGCAAGCTGAAGCAACCCAGTGTTAAAATGAGTATTTATCACCAGGCTTCGGTCACCTCTGTTCATAAAAGCAATTTTTTTTGTCAATGTGAATATTTCTAGAAGAGCTAAGAAACTTCAATAGCACAGATGGGAAACATCTCTGGGTAATGAACTTTCATCCTCACAAATACTCGTAAAATATTAACATTCAACATAAGCTCTGCAGGGTCTTGCTACCAGGCAGACATCAAATAAATGGCCCAGGGAAGAGCAAGCCTGTCTACAGGTGATCAGGTGAGACCAACATTTCTGCTTGTGTCCAAAACTTTGAAGAACTAGAGGCTAGGTTATGACTCCTAATGTTTTCAAGTATGAGAATACTTTATATTATTTAAATTATATTCATCATAAAGTTTTTAAATGCGTAGAGGTGAAAAATCATAATATCATGATTAACTAAGTTGGCTAGTATGTTATATGTAGATAATCAAAATGGGGGTCCTTCTGGTTTTTTTAAATTTTTATTTATTTTTATTTTGTTTGTGAGTGTATCATACACATATGTAAATGTCTTATGTGTATTCAATGCTTGCTGAGGCCAAAAGAAGTAATCAGATCCCCTGGAACTGGAGTTACAGATTGTTGTTAGTTGCCATGTGAATTCTGGGAACCAAACCCTGGTCCTTTGCAAGAACGATCAGTGCTCTTAATGCTGAGCCATCTCCAGCTCCCCATATTGTTTTAAAGTTGGCTTCTCATCAACTTTTGTTTTACTCTTGGAATACTTGTAATTTTAGAAAGCTCACAAAATAAAAATATCAAAAAGAAGATTTAAAACTATATATAACCTCCCCACTCGGAGACAGAACACCAACATTATTAACCTGTCAATTACTATTTCTCACTTCCCCACATCCCAGGCATGCTCTGAATTCACCTGGCCTAGTGCTGACATGAACCCACATTGTTTGGTTTGTATGTTTTCTTAGGTTTCGATCAGTATTTGCCAGGCCTGTTTATCTCAATATTGTGCTTTCAATTTTTGTTACAATTTATCTTTAGCAATTAGTTGGATATTAGTTTTCAAAATTTAATTTGAGAATTATTTTCTTTTTTATTAGAGGTGTTTTTCCTTAATATCATAAGCCTCTGCTGGGCTACAGGCAGGTGAGGAGGGTAGATTCATTCAGTTCCTTCTGGAATCTTGTTGAAATTGCCTGTTGCTATTTATTGTATCTGGTGGAGCTGACGTTTCCCCTGCAAGAGGAGTGTGCTCAGGTTGCAGGCTGTTTTTCTGATTCAGGGCAAGTTGCTAGGTATAGGCTGCTGTGAATATTTCTTCTAGCTTCAGATCTTTACATTTTCCCCAACACTGTAGTTATAGATCAATGCCAAGAAAATGAAACAGATCATAGTTTTATGGAAAAATAAATGAGAAAAACTTACTAAAAGGGGTACTCTGTGAGCTTGTGAGGTTGATTGTTTCTCTGTTTTGACCTGCAGAAGTCAATATGGGTTTCCCCTCTATCCCCTCCCAGAAGTTTATAGTAATTATAAGAACTAGCCATCGGGACAGCAATAAGACATTCCCTCACTAATTCTAATTATTTTAAATGGAGGTAAAACAGCCACATCACTGCAGTTTTCCAATTGAATCAATGTCAGTCAGGAAGCTGGAGGCTGAGGGAGCAAATTTTCTCGAGTGTTAATAGCTTAATAACCCTCTATTTCCTCATATGAAATGATTACCTTTGATGCTTGTTATTGCCATATTGCTCTGAACTAGAAAGAGGGATATGTGTTGATTGATGGAAGTGCTGATGTTCAAATTAAATTCTTACAGAGTACAGGAGACAGATGTGCACAAACTCACACCCGCATTCACATGTTCGCTCTTGCACAAAGTCTGGCTAAACTCTTCAGAAGTTTGTACACAGCATGTAGATTTTCCTAAGACCAGACATATAAATTAAAGTAGAACAAAAGGATCTTGAATTAGGACTTTAATGATGCAAGACCTAGTTTTATTTTTCCCCCTTAGCATGTCACCACAGAAAATATCAAGTAAGTTCTCTCAGAAAAATGGGGGTGATAAATTTATGATGGACACTGAGTTGCTAAGAGCCAATATATCAGAGAGAGTAGCTCAAACAGTATGAGTCTAAATTGCAAAAGCTGCCATCAAAATAAGAGAAATCGGTCTCATCTTAGGCTTGACTGAGAGCATTTCCACTTCCGTGCTAATGTGGTTGTCAGCAGCAATCAGTTCTTTGTGAACTATCAACCTGAAGATTCTGGTTTCTATTGGCTATCAGTCAGAGGCTAATTAATTCCTTGGTAGGTAGATCTTCTTAACATGGCCATTTACTTCCTGAAAGCTAGAAAGGAAAAGTTGAGACTGATGCTCCAATTTTGTATAGTGTAATTATATAGATAGTGGTGTATAACTCATCACCTCTGTGTGTTACAAGCAAATCTCAGGTCCTGCCCAACTCAAGAGGAGAGGGCTATATAAGGGCTAGAATTGCATAGGGGCCACTCAAAGCTTGTTTGCCACAAAAAGAAAGGAACAAATTCAGGAACCTAAAGAGGAAGATTGCTACTGTGGCCATCAATTCTTCCCTGACCTTCAGGAAACTAGTACCAAACACACCTCAGAATTGTCATATTCAAGAGACAAGAAAGAGACTGATTTTATCAATCATGGATCTCCAGAAAACGAGAAAAAAAATGTGTGTGTGTGTGTGTGTGTGTGTGTGTGTGTGTGTGTGTGTGTTATGAGAGCAGAGGAAAGGGAAAATATTAAGCAAGTCTGAATTTTGTAAGATAAGTTGACAGTCAAAGAACTTGGATGAGTTGATAATGAAGGGAGTCTGGATTTTATTTTCTCTCAGGAAACTTCAGGTTTTATTCTTAAGGCTCTGGATTGATTCGGTGACTGCCAGTGTATATGTAATTGAAGGTAGTCTCCTTTCCTCTCATTTAAGGTTACAGTGTCTAGAAAGGCCTTCACAATAGTGTGAGATTATCTGATACTGTAGCCTAGCCAAGTTACCACAGAAAATTCTAGTTTCCTAGAGTGGCTATAATAAAATATCACAAACTTGGTAGTTTCAAACTAGAGAACCAGATTCTCTCACAGTTCCTGAGGCTGAAATCCATGTGCTGGCAGAGCCATGTCGCCTTTATATCCTCTAGAGGAGGAGCCTCCCTTTCCTTTTCCGTCTTCTGGCAGCCCTGGGCATTTCTTGGATGTAGTAATAGAAATCTAATATCTATATGCTCATGGTTGCTTTTCCCCATTCTACCTGTCTCCCAAGTGTCTTCATGTGAAGATATTACTCACTTTTGAGTAAAGTTCATCCTAATCCAGCATGATTTTTTCTTAAAATGTTCATATCTGTAAAAACTGTATTTCCAAATAAAGCCAAATTCATAGGTCCTGAGAGAAGGTCAATTGCCAGATCAGCTAAGTCTATCTTCTTTCAGATTCCATTCTGTTTCTCTTCTTTCTTTGCAAACTCTGTCTTTCTCCATTACAGTTACCTTGGATCTCTGGACAATGGGCCTGATGGGCATCTTAAGTCAAAACCCATACCACCTCTTAAACGACAAGGACCCTGATACCAACATAACAAAGAAGATACTGAGAGAATGGCCCAGTCAGGCCATGACAAACTCAACTGTTACCATATAAACTCCCAATCCTTACTTCTGTTTCTCTTCCCCCTTTACTACTAATCTTTGATGACAGATTTTAAGTTATTAGACATCTGTCCTTTCCAGTGTGATCACACTGTTAATAAAGCTTCTTTCCTGCCTTTACGACTGATTGCTTGTGTCTCTAACTGGTTTTTCAGTACGGCTGGCTGAACCTAGTCCATTGGGCCTCCCTCAAAATGAGGATTTTGACGTAACTTAGATTTCAGTGCCAGGAGTTAGGACTTCAGCATCTTTTGGAGGAATGTAACTCAACTCACAACACTGATCTTCACAGATACTTACAACAACACCTTCTTCTGTTTTGGCATTGGGCAGAGGGTATTCTCCACGTGTTGATTTTTCTCCATTTCTCTGCCTTGTACATGAGGCAAGTATGCCAACAGCAGGGAAAAAAATCTCAGGTAGAGCTTGCTGTCAAAAGCCCTTAGCATGTGTAAGACTGGTGAGTGAGCTCTGAGGAGGTTGGGACGTGCTATATACACCATTAACTACCATGGAAAATGCCATTGAAGGGTCTCCAAAGTGATCCCCCTCCCCACTGGCAGCTCATCCCCCTCCCCACTGGCAGCTCCCATAGCCCCCCACTGGAATCCATACATTCTGTCAATTGTGTTAGGGCCTATTGTGTCAAGTTAGAGTCCCCAGACGTTCCTGAGTGCAGATTCATCTACTGAGCTCTAGTCAGTCCATCTAGGGTCCCTTGCTTTAGGAAGATCAGCAAGTCCTTACCCAGCAATAATCAGTTGCCAATATTTCTTCAGCTAAGATTGGGGTCAGCTGTCCATTCCCTCAGTTCTATGCTGGGTTTTTGTCATAGATCTTAGAGAAAATCCCAAGACTGTCACATCCCTAGACTAATGTAATTTCTTACTATGTGCAAAATATGTATCCTTATATTTACAGACAAATATCCCAGTCATCACTCATCAAAGAAACTTCTTTTGCATCAAACTGAGACTATTACAAAGTACCACAACTGGTCACACACAGACATGGTCTATGAATTGCCCAAGCCTAAGTGGCACATCTACAATGCAATTTCTAAATCTAAAGCTCACAGAACATAGAACAAGGGGTAAAGAGGACACTAATGAATATCTCAATTCTCGAATTAATGATGATCCCTCGTACAACAGAGGTCCAGGAACACAAAAGGTCACAAATGGCCAAAGTGTAGAAATTAAGAGTGTGTAAATTATCTTTTATATATATATTTTTAAGCGACTTTAAAAGTCACAAAATCATATATGCAAAGCTATTGTTAAGATACTTTGACCTTGGGGCTGGAGAGATGGCTCAGTGGTTAAGAGCCCTGACTGCTCTTGCAGAGGGCTCAGGTTCAATTCCCAGCACCTACATGATGGCTACGAACCATCCTTAACTCCAGTTCCAGAGGCATCTGAAGCCCTCTCTGACCTCTGCGGCATTGCATGACATGGGTGCACTCACATACATGTAGGCAATACAGTCATACATATAAAATAAAAATAACAAAATATTAAAAATAATACTTGGACCTCTTTTTCTGTTTCTCTCTCTCGTGCTTTAATCTGTGCACGTGTTATCTTTCTCTTAATAAACCCCAACTCTGTGTTATACTAACATTTCTTGAATTTTTTTTCTGTGGCGTAAGCTAAAACCCCAGCCACACTTGACACTTGAGTAGACTAAGGAGAACTCTTCATTCTCAATATAGGCTGCATCACCCTCTTCAGAACAGGACCTACTTTGAAGACTGAAGGAACCTTGATACTTGTATTTGGTTGCTAGTGTTGCTGTTGAAAAGTCTAATAAATGGAGCAGTTTAATTGGAAGAAATGCATTATACATTCCCTACATTTGTCTCTATTCAAATTCATTTTCATAACATCAGTCTGACTGGATTTGGAGTCTGCGCTCTTCTAGTCTGACTACACCCTAGAGATTACAGTTATCCAATTTCCAGAATGTATTAATCTTTCCTCCTTTTTCATTTTTATAGTTATTATTTCTTATAATCCTGTTCTTTAGCAAACTGGATTTTTTTTCCTCGAGCATATGCTAGTTTTGTATGGGAAAACCTGTGAAGAAACCTGGTACTGCTGAATAGGAAACAGAAAGCAACCAGAGAAGAAATCTATTGCCAGAAGGAAAGGCAACTGGCAGGGATGATAAATGACAACAGGACAGGTTTTCAAGAATTGTAAATATTCTGAATATCTTAGTCTGTCCCCACTGCTATGACAGTATACCAGAGACTGCATAATTTATAAAGGACAGAAGCTAATTTCCTCAAAGTTCTAGTGGTGGGAAAGTCTAAGACCATGTAACCAGTAGTTTTGGTGTCTGGCGAGGGCTGTTCTCTGCTTCTAACACAGCACCTTCTGGCTGTGTGGTCCAGAGAGGAGGGCTTCTGTGTCCTCACATGGCATAAATATTTTCTAAAGTCACTAATCACATTCAAGAGGACATTGGCTTCAGTATTTAACTACCTCCTAAAAAATATCTTACATGAAATTTAATTTCCATCACAAATTTTGGACAGGATACATACCTTTAAACCATAGAACCTAAAAAGAAATATTCAGAGTGGTAAAAGGCAGGATTCACCATGATTCAACTAGGATGGAGATGAAATTATTGTTATTTCCATTTTACCAGGAAGAATGACTCCCAAACCTGTTATATTTGGGGATGTGTGCCAGTATTCTTCATAAAGAGTCATTTTCCAAGGATACACATTAATAAAGCTCACTGAGATGGCTATATTTCAATCATGGTTTAAGTTAATTAATTTAAGAAATGCAATTATGAGGTAGCCTGGGATACTTGAGTTGGTCAATTGATGTGCAGGCTTCCCAAGACCCATTTCTCCTGGGAAGCCCATCAGAATAGATTTACTTATTTCCAACAAAAATGTAATCATGGGCAAATTGGGCATAGATGTCCATCACTGCATGGCATTCCTTCCCTGTGGACCAAAGGATGTCTGCTATATGCATCAGAACAAGACAGCAAATGCTATCTGACTGCAACACTCAGATGTTTCATGCTCTGGGGCTGATCAGCCCATCTCCACAGAGAACATGCCTCTCCCCACCCTCCCAGACTCAGAATCAGAGACAACGCAAATCTATCAGGGCCTTCTTTTTCTATTTTCTAGGCTGACTATACATCCTCAGTGCACACTGTCCTTTTCCAAAATAACACACAACAGCACACATGATAGATTTCAAGATGCTTTAGGCACCTGCCCATACCATCCGACTTTTGAGTGCTCCCAAGCCCTTTTGTCACAAAGTCACATGCATTTTCCCAAAGAAGGTTCCTTGACAGGGGCTGGAATCATATGTAGAGCTTGCCACTTTATCAGCTAGACAGCATCATATACCTCACCTCCACGTTCTGTGAAGTTGAACATCTCTTTGTGGTACCCACACGGAATAAGATTCTAGACATTGCAATTCTTTTCATTCTATCCAATGTACAGATTAGAAATCATCTTGTGCGGGTTCAAGTCTATCTGCTGATCTAATTGAACCTGCTCATTCTTTAACCAGTCCTGGACGCGGGTCTATGAGATCCTCAAATGTAGAGGTAGTGACAGTGTCAGAGAAGAGCCTGCTTTTCAGGCTTTGATTTGCTGTCTCCCTTTATTGCAGGCTGGCTCCTGCTGCTGATATAGCCTGGTCTCAATTGCTTCTGCCATCTATAGCCAGTGCTTACTGGTAATGATCTGTGCTCTCTTATCTCTGGCTTCCCCTTCCCTGTCACGCAGGATAGACTGTTACAAAACCAACTCCTACAATGTAAACATTTAGAAGGTTTAGGATTTTTTTTTTTCTTTTTTTCGCCCTCCCTTTTATTTTTTTGTCAGAGGAAGAACACATCTCTTTGTCATGAAGACAAAGTACATTCTTTAAGAGGATGTTTTCAACAAGGCTTCTCTGGAGTGGATATGGGCTGTGACCTGCTTTAAAGTGAATTGAGCCGTTCAAACATGTTAGAAGCCTGGTACTGAAAATTTATTTTCTCATTCTAATGAAAGATGATGGCTTCTTCAATCACAAACTTGGTCTGGTTTTGTTTAAATATTGAAAGTGTCATCAGCATAAGATCTATTGTGCTGGGCTTCAGAAAAGAGAAGCTAATAGTCACTTACTGAGCTTGATTGGGCCTGATGTGGTATGACATGCTGGATAATTTATTCTTATGTTAAGTCCAATTAAGGGGACACAATCCTCAAGACAGCAGAGGGTTTGATGGCCTAAACAGGGTTCATAATGGATTACGGAGAGGTCTCTTAGAAGGAAAATTTACTTTGAGATGGTTGATTCCATTGTTTGTGTCAGAAAACAATTTTTCTTAGAAAATGTACTGTTACTGATAAATACCAGAAGTCAGTTCTTATCATTGAGTTAATCAGAGAAGCTACAAGGCTGAGTGCTCACCCATCTTTTACTGTCCCAGAGACACAACAGGAGAGAAAAGGCAGTCCAGAGAGATAAAGAACAAGAGGGCACTGTCAAGGGCTCCACCAGCTGAGTAGGATTCTATCTCCTTCCTCCCTTAGCTATAATCCTCTGGCCTCCTGGTGCCTCCGTTCCTCATCTGTGAAGGAGTGTGATGTTAGATGATGCCTAATTTCAGAGTTTGTGTGAGAATTAAAGATGTTACAACGTGTAACAAAAGTGCTTCTTGCCAAGAGACAAAATATTAATAGGGTAGTTGCTATATCACAGTTTTAATTATTTATATATGATTTAAATGCTATTTTATTATCCAATTTACAGTCCAGAGTCTGATATAGTTCAGAATGCTGGTTATAATTCACATATCTATTTTTTTGGTCTTTTTGAGACAGGGTTTCCCTGTACCTACAGCTGGCCTGACACTCACTATGCAGACCAGACTGGCCTCGATCTCACAGAGACCCATCTGCTTCTGCCTTCCAAGTGCTGGGATTAAAGGCGTGCACCACCACACTTGCTTCACATATCCATTTTTAATATGATCAAAATAACTTGAAATTAAGATTTTTATTTATATGAAGTTTTGATTTATTTCTGAGTAATGGCAGAAAATGTATCTCAAAGTCATAAAGTTTAAGAGTAAAATTCTGTAATTTTCCTTTCAGTAAAAAGTAGATGGTCATCCCTCTTATGTCTTGCATTCCTTTCTACGGAATAGACTAGCAATACTCAGCCATAGCTAATATTTATCGAGCACTTACTAAGTATCAGGAACTGATTTAACATTAGATATAAGACTTTATTTAATCTTCACAACTACTCTGTGAGAGATTCAGCACCTTGTTCTAGCTCTTAAGGCTGACAAATAGCAGAACAAGGATGGAAACCAAAGCAGCTTGATTTGAGAGCTCACACTTTACTCTATGGATTCATTCCACAAAAGTTTACTTCATGCTTTCTACTGCATTGGTGCTGTGGATATAGCAATGAATAAAACAGATGCTGGAAATTCTTTGCCAGCAGAGAATTCTCAGAGACAGAACCTGTCTCTGAGCTCCCAGGTGACAACACTGTTGATCAGAGACACAATGTGAGCCACAGGTATAAACCATATATGGAAGTTTTATATTTCCTGGTATCTACATTAGAAATAGTAAAAAGAAACATTTTTAAATTACTATTTAATTTAGCCTGAAATATGATTTTAACATGTAGACAGTATGAAAAATAGAGATCATTTTCATACATATACTAAATTTCAAAACTCTAGTGTATTTTTAACAATATTTTATTATTTTTATCATCTGTGTATGAGTATATTGCCTGCTTGTATGTAAGTACATCCAGGTTGTGCAATGCCATCAAAGGTCAGAAGACCAGGTTGGAGGCCCTGGAATTGGAATTACAGTTGATTGTTAGCTGTTATGTGGCTGCTAGGAATCAAACCCTGGTCCTTGCAAGAGCAGTCAGTGCTCCTTAACCAGTGAGCCATCTCTCTAGCCCCTTAGTGTTTGTTTAACACAGTGCTACTTGATTCCTATTTTTGGAGTATATATGAGTGTGCATGTGTGTGTTTGTGTGTGTGTGTGTGTGAACATGTGGGTAGTGCACATATGTGTGTTGGTGTGTAGGTACACATGCATTGGGGACAAGCTCTGCTGTCATTCTTCAGAAACCCTCTACCTTTGGTGTGAGGCAGGGTCTTTCATTAGCTTGGAACTTCAATAAGCAGGGTAGGCTAGCTGGCCAGTGAGCCCCAGCGATCTGCCTGTCTCTGGCACCCATCTCACCATTACTAGGATTACAGTGGGTGCCACCATGCCCAGCTTTTTAAATGGGGTCCTGCTTTCATTTCTGCTGTGGTGGTAAAACACCCTAATAAAAAATCAGTTTAGGGGAGAAAGGGTTATTTGTCTTAGAATCCCAGGTTACAGTCCACCATTTTGAGGAAGTCAAGGCAGGAACTTGAAGCAGTTATTCATACCCACAGACAACAGAGAGAGAAAGAATTCATATATGACTCTAATGCTTATCTCAATTTCTTATATAGTCCAAGACCCCAAGCCCAGGGAATGGTGCTGCTCACAGTGGACTGTGTCTTCCCACATCAGTTAATATAATCAAGATAATCTTCCTCTAATACGCCTATAGGCCAACCTGATCTATACAATCCCTCGAGATTCTCCTTCAAGGTGATTGTAAATTGTGTCTAATTGACAATGAAAACTAACCATCACACTTGGGTTTTGGGGGTTGAACTCTGGTTTTCATGCTTATTGACTGAATCAACTCCTCAGCCCTTTATTCACATTTTAATAGGACTATCACAATTGGCCTGTAAACACAGTGCAGTTAAGCGTAGCTCTTCAATGGGTTTGAGTCCCTCGAGGAACTCAAGACACAGGCTCTGAGTGGAGAAGCAGTTTCTGCGCTGCACAGTGGAGAGGGCAGAGTGAAGAACAAGATAGTGCTCAAGATGAAGCTGGACAGGAGGCCGTGCCAGACAATGAGGGACATCACAGGTCATGACAAAGGTCATGATTTAAGGAGTCACTTGGGGAAAGGCAGAGAAGTCTTTGTCCTCATACTTTAAAGCACAGCACCCCTTCTCTTTCAAAGACTGAGTTTTGAATCCATGACTATACAATGAATAAGTGACCTTCAAATGTTGTTAGCAAAAAGCTGTTTGTGTTAGTGATTTTTTCATCATGACTTGTTTACTTTACCAGAACTTTTGCCCCGAGTCATCTAAGTTATAAATGCTTGAATACAACTTCCACTGTTCATTCAGCATCGCAGTCAACAGAATTTCATTTTTGCTGCTAGTGTGCATGCAAATCAGCCTTGAGATCTGATATGAAAGGAAGCACTTTCATTCAGAGTTGGTAAGTTCATTAAAGTTGGCTTTGATTTAAATTCCAAGTGATTATTATAGCTCTCAAAATAGTTAAAATGGAATGAAATTAGCTGAGTCTAAATCTTCCATCCCTTCCTTCAATAACCTTAGAATTCAGTAAGTGTGTGTTATAGGGTCATGCCAAGAGCAAGTGTTTGTGAGTACAAGAATGGTATGATTCCTGTGTGGTTTTTCTTTCAAATTTTTACAGCACATTCAAGATCAAGGAGGACTCTGTAGGACCTGGAAACACTTTAGTCACAAAATCTTTTGACTCTAACAATAAGCCTTAAATAATTACTATACACAATTACAGGTGCCTCTCCATGGGTAGCTGAAAAGCGTTCATTATAAGCTTTAAAAATTTAAAAAGATCCATAACTCTGTTTTCACATCTTGTTAAAGCTGTGTGTCCATATAGATCAATGTATCTTACATTATAAATTTAGAAATACTTAACATGGAAATATTAATTTTATCTTGCTGTATAAACTTAATATATTTCGATGGCAGTCAAAACCTATTATCTAATCTGAAAATGCTCATTGCTGGATTTCCTGCTTTAACCCAAGCCTGCCTGCTTGTTCTATTGATATTTTACAACCCAGCTGCCTTTGTATATAATTATCAGAGAACTAAGAATTCAGGACTGCACCAAGTAGGTGAACCAACTTATAAGTAAAGTTTGGGCATCCTGAAAAGTTTCTATATCTCTTATTACCATGCTTGCACTCTCTGCAAGGTATTTATTTATTCACTCACTCGATGTCTATCAATTGAGCTTTTTGCTTAAAAGAGTAAGTTAGGCATTATGAGAGAATAGAAGGCAAAAGTGGTAGGTGCATTTGTGAAGATATAAATGGCTCCTTTTTGAGAACGCTATACATATGATTATGATGCAATTTAGAACGTGCAACACCTTGCCCAAAGATAATTCAAAACGGTGTGTCAGTTTAGAGAAAGAAGGAATCTAATAGAGACTCAGAAACACATTTATGAAGCTGGTTCTCAACGAAGTGGAGAATTCCTAAAAGAAGATCTGAGAGGTGAGGCAGGAAAAATAGGAACCCTACTCAAGAGAGATCACTTATTCTGTGTTTAAGCTGGGGTCTCAACAAAACGAGGCAGTAAGAGGTTAAAAGTGAGAGGCAGATAGGCTGGGAGCCAGTTCAAGAAACCCTTGAAAGGCATGCTGAATAAAGTAAACCTTATTCTTCGGAAAATGGGACATATAAATATTTTTCCTCAAAGAACATGTTATTCTTTTTTAAAAATTTTTTAATTTATTTTTATTTTATTTGCATGAGTGTATTGCCTACATGTGTGTAAGTGCACCCATGTTGTGTAATGCCTGCAAATGACAAAAGAGCACGTCGGATCCCCTGGATCTGGAGTTAAGGGCAGTTGTTAGTGATCATGTAGGTACTGGGACCTGAATCCATGTCCTCTGCAAGAGGAGTCAGTGCTCTTAACTGCTGAGCCATCTCTCCAATGCTGGAACATATTATTCTTTTAAAATCTTTTTATTCTTTAAAAAAAATTCTTTGTGTGTGTGTGTGTGTGTGTGTGTGTGTGTGTGTGTACATTCATGTGCACATGCATGCCTATGTTCATGTAGGTGCACATGTGTGCACGTCTGTGGAGGTCAGAAATCAACTTCTATTATTGGTCATTAGAATGCCTTGATTTTTTTTATTGAGCTATTTAAATTTCATACATTTCTCCCTCAAATCCAGAACCCTCTCCCATCCATACCTCCCCTATCCCCCCACCAAACCCTATGCACTCTGCCATACATACTGAGCCCTATTCATTTAGGTGTTTGTACCCAAATGTCCTTCAGTGTAAATACATCCACTGGAGTTTAGTCAGTCCATCCAGTGTCTTATGTAAGTCATACTGTCCCTCACCCAGCAACAGTCCGTCTCAAATTGTTCTCAATCTAGTCCTGGCCCACCAACTGTCCTGGAGCTCACCTAAGTAGGCTAGGCTTCATCAGGACGTTTGCATACCAATGTGTCATGTATTTTGACTGTATTTATTCTGCATTGCCATCTAGAATTTTTTACTTACAAAGTACTTCAGATGAATTACAAAGGAAATAGACAGGAAACAGGGAGACCAATTCCAAAATAAGTAAGTCTGAAGGCAGAATAACAAGAGTTAAAGACAACAGTCTTTGTGACTTTGGAATTTGAATCTCAAGTTCAAATCTATGAAACAAGCAAGTGGGTAACACATATGATGACTCAGGTTCTAATGTTGCAGAATGAAGCATAGGCAGGGGAGTGAGCAACTGGTTTGAGGGAAGATGTGTTTCAGAGAACAAAGTCTAATAAGCGACCATCCTCTGAATTGCTGGATGGAAAGATGGTCCAGGAGGAGTGGACGAGTGCACTTGAGGGAAGACACAAAGAAAGACTCAGGACATTCCAACTGGTCCTCAGAATTCCATCAGGCCAATGTCAGACTCTAGCTATAGGCTTTCTTCTTTCCACTATTCAAATGATGACATCTTTTTTGAGTTTCTTCATTACAAATTAAATGTTCAAACTACCATTTGTGGAAGATATGAACATTAAAATGCCTCTTCTTAATTTTCTCCTTACAAAACCAGCATTTTCTTTTGTGACTAAAGTCTTGTATGCAAAAACTATTCTCTGAGTTTGTCCAAAAAAAATCTGGTTTTCCGCTCAGAATTGTTTTCTCACTTCAGAAAAGGAAAATAATTTTTTAATGAAGAAATTTTAAGATAGTCCTCTGGTTTCTTCTGATCAAAAATCACTTCCAGTCATTTTTCCTCTACCTTCCCAAATCTGCTCATTTTTCTAAGTTATGACTAAGACCACTTTATCCACAAAGTATCCTCTGGTTCATCCTCTAAACTCCTTGTAATCACTATTGGCATCTATATAGTGATGTGCTAGTCTCCCTAGTAGATCTTTGGGAACACAAATTGTCACTCATTTTTCCAACTTGTAAAGGCCTTGCACGTAGTGAGACATTAATAAATGATTAAAGAATGGGAGCTGGAGAGGTGGCTCAGGGGCTAAGAGTTCTTCCAGAGGACTCAAGTTCAATATCCAGTTACCTATATAGTAACTCTGTTGCCTTCTTCCAACCTTCCTGGGTACTATATACATGTCAGAATACATACCAGCAATCAAAACACATGTACAATTACAAGTAAATAAATCATTAAAAAAAGAATGAATGTATGTGTAATAACCTAGGTTATTGAGGACATCCATCCTACGTGCCAAGACACTGTTTCTCAGCACTTTGCACATTGCCTCATTTGTCTTAAGGGATAGAGACTGCCTGAGGCAAGGTAGGTGAATACTGATTACAGGCTCTGAAAGCAGCAAATCTGGACTATGATTCCAGGGAGCATGGCTCTTCAGCCTGTGATTTCCACTACTGTGGATTGTATCTGATAAACAGCTGTGGTGAATGTCCTAATTTGCTTTCCATATAGTGTGGGGAGGAGGTAAAGGCAAAATAAAGTTTGCATTGACTTTGGTTTCACAAAGTCATAAATGAGTTTTGAAGATTCTCCATATTAAAATGGATTAATATTAGCAATTCTTTCAACAAAGAGCTTTGGGGGAAAGTGAGACACTGCACATAAAATGCACACAATAAAGAGGAGCACTCTTGATGATGGTACAGGTCTTCCTATAGTGTTTAATTCACATTCCACGTGACATTGATATCTTGGCCTCTGCTGTTCCGTGTTTGTGGCTACATCATCTTTTCTAAGAAGCATGATTTCTATTAACAGCCATGAAAATACAAAACAGCATCCATGCACACCAGTAGGTATGTTCGACAGATAAAGAAGTGCTTTTCAAAGATCTTGTAATTTTGAAGCCAAATACTAACCGTTCTCAAATGTTAAATGCACTTTCTTCCTTCCCTTCCCTTGCTGTCCCTCCCCCAGCCTTCCTTCCCCCCCTCTCTTTTCCCTCACCCTTCCTCCCTCCCCCTGCCCTGCCCTGCCTTTGGGTCTTAGTTGTGTTCTTACTATGCTGTCCATACAAATATGAAACTACTGAGCCCCCATGAATCTTCTTCAGCTACTTTTTTCTTCAGTTGACTTTGCATCTTTTGCTTTGTCGGGACCATTTCAATCAACTAGAAAAAATGGATTACAAGTAAATTAATACCTTTTTAGTTGAAGTTTGCAAATTTTATACAATACATTTTGACTGTATTTATATCCCCCCTTCTATCTGCATCCCAACTTACTTCCCTCACCCAATTTCATGTACTCTATCACATATAATATAGATCTATTATAATGTTTTATATATTGTATATTACATATACTATATTATAAAATATAACATATATAATAGTCTATGGAGTCAAATTTGTGTCCCTAAATGACCTTTGGTGTGGGTTGATCCACCGGAGCCTGGTTTATCTACCAAGAGTCAAAGACTTGAACAAGACTGGCTCTCCTTCTCCCTGCAGCCATCAGTTGCCAATGGTTCCTCAGATAGGGCTGGGGTTTCTTACCCACTTCCCTACATCCATGCTAGGATTTTGTCTGGTTCGAGCTTCCATAAGCCTTGTGCGTGCTGTCACCATTGTGAGTTCATGTGAGTTACTGCCCAGCTGTCTGGAAAACTCTGTTTCTTTATTGTCATCCACCACCTCTGACTCTTACAATTTCTCTGCTCCCTCTTCTGCAATGATTCCTGAACCTTGGGAGGCAGATTTTGACCTATTTGGGAATGAGCATTCTGTGGCCCCTTATTCTCTGCACATTGGCCTGTTGTGGGTCTCTGTGCTAATCACCATATGCTGTGTAAGGAAGCTTCTCTCTATGAGTTGAGAGATGTATTAATCTATGGGTATAACAATAAGTCATTAAGACTCAGTTTAATGCTTTATCTATTTAGCAGAATAATAGTATTAGGCTCTCCCCGGTGTTCCGTGACCTGTCTAGCTACAGGTTCCTAGCTCTGATATCAATGTGAGGTATGGGTTCCATCTTATGAAACTGACCTAAGTCCACTTAGAAACTGGTTAGCTACTTCCATAATATTTATGCCACTATTGCACCAGAGGGCATATCTTGCCAGAGCAGTTATTGTAGTAACTCACAAGGTTCACAGGTTGGTAAGGCTGATTATTAACTTTTCCTTCTAGTAGCATGCATAGCACTTTCCAGCACTATGAAATGTAAGCAGCAGAGATGAAGGTTTGAAGTCAGACTTCTTATTTGTTCTATAGCTCATGAATAGGGTCTTACCATCAAGTTCTGATGGGTAACCAAGATCAATGGCCAGTATTGTTTGAGGACCCATGGGATTCCTGGCTAACAACTTCAAAAGATAATTGTTTTAATGCTATGCTATCCCCACATAGCACATAGCTCATGGCAAGGGAAACTAGTCATTTCATAAGAGTAGCTCTTTTTGTGCAGAATTCCGGGATAGCATCTGCTCCAGAATGTGGAAGTACCTGATTCCATTTCTACCTGTCTGTTTAAGAAAGTGCCCTCTGTTGTGTGAAGTTGCTGAGATTATGCATAGTATATTAATACTTTGAGATTCTGGATCTATCAACAGGCCTATATCCATATTCGTTTAATTTTTTTCTTCATCTCTTCTTACTTATGGGCTTGAGAACAGTTTTTAAAAACCATCTTTTGTGTGTCTGTTCCTTTTAGCAATAGCATTTCTAGAGTATGCTTTGAGTGTGAATATGTATGTATGACAGCTAAACCAAATGGCTGATGAGATATTATTAGTTTCTTTACACAAAATCTGCTATGATCTGACATTTTAAAATTTTACAGTATAAAGTAAAAACTTTCACAATATTAATTGAAACCCAATGGGAAGCGATGTTGCATGTAAGAGCCTGGTTTACGGCTATGGATTGTGCTCTTAATAAATCTCACTGTGCTAAAATGATGACTCTTGTATTTTGCCTGCATTAAAATCATTTTGGAAGGTAATTGCTTTAGCTTATTATAATACTGCCTGATAATATTTCTTTTGATTTTCAAGCAAAGAATAAGGTATCATTAAATTATTGTTGCATGTGGAAGCCAGGTATTACCAGTGTTAGTGAGTACAGAATATAAAATGGACTTGAGAAAAATAAATACACTTCATTCAGGAGGCTCACGTGGGCTTCCTGGCTTGGTCAAATCATTGAAGCATGCTTTGCTTGATGGGCTAAAATTGTCTGGAAATGCTTTCTATTTCTTTTCATTGCATTATATTTACTAATTGAAAATAAAAGTACATAAAGCATTAGCATTCCTGGTTCAGAAAAACCAGCTGATTCAACTTGAAATATTAAAATATTGAATATTGTGGCTGGAGAGATGGCTCAGCAGTTAAGGGCACTGACTGTTCTTTCAGAGGACCTGGGTTCGATTCCCAGCACTCACATGGCAGCTACGAACTGTCCTTAACTCCAGTTCAAGGGGAATATGATGCCCTCTTCTGACCTCCACAGCATTGCATGACACAGGTGTACTCACATACATGCAGGCAATACACTCATATACATAATATAAAAATAATAAATAAAATGTTAAATTATTGAATATTAAAGTGTAAAAATGAGATGTTGTTGTTTTGAACATATGAAAGGCAAAGTATTTCAAAGTTTAATTTGTGTTATTTAACCTGAAATTAGACAAAGGAAATCATTGGGTTTTTATAATTTAAATGTAATTCAAACATTATAATTAACAGAAAAATTGAACTATTTTAAGAACTAAAGGAACCTTATAAATTATATATAGACATATACAACATATACAAACACATATGCATAAAGATGTGTGAGTATATGTGTGTATACAACTTGTATGTTTTCCACAGGTGATTTAACAGATTGAAACAAAATACTAAACTGAGAATGTTTCTAGTTGAATAGATTCACTTAACCAACTAAGCATTATATCTTCATACTAATTTTTAATTTTTTTAAATTTATTTATTCATTTTTATTTTATGTGTATGCATGTATTGCCTGCATGTAGGTAAGTGTGCCCGTGTCATGCAATGCCCGCAAAGGTCAGAAGAGGCTGTCAAATCCCTGGAGACTGGAGTTACGGACAGTTGTTAGCTGCCATGTGGGTGCTGGGATTCGAACCCAGTTCTTCTGCAAAAACAACGAGTGTTCTTAACCGCTGAGCCAGCTCTCCAGCCCCCTTCATTCAGATTTTTTAAAAAAGAAAACTAGTAATCTATTGATTCTCTCTTAGGCTTGCTCCTAGTCACTGAGCCCCCCCCCAATCTGCTGCCCAGTTTTCCTGTATTAAAAACAAAACAAAACAAAACAAAAAACTAGGATGCATAGGCTAGGGAGACAGCTCAATCAGGAAAGTGCTTGCTTCACAAGCTTGAAGAACTGAGTTCCATCCAGATCCCACATGAAAGCCAGCCATGGTGTTGTGTGTTTGTAATCCCAGTGGCAGACACAGGCAGATTCCTGGTGCTCACTGGCTGGCCAGTCTGTCCTCAGCCAGCTCCGGGGGGGGGGGGTGGATTAAAAATTGAAAGTCTCTTAATAGAAAAAACAAGCTAAGAAACAGCAATGGGTAAGGAAAAATTCATTTATTTACATATTGGCCAAACTGAGGAGAGAAAAACTCAGTTTCTCTTGGCTTTTCCTATAGCAGTTGTACTATTTGATAGAAAAGATTAAACAAAAATCAAGAAATATGCATATATAATTTAACTGTGAAATAGTCAGTTGAGGAAGTCTCTCCTACAGCTGACACATGGGCTTTGGCCTTTCTCTCTGCCAGCATGGGGCTCCTGGGAAGTATGAATTCTCTGGCCTTTTGTTTAATAAATAGTAACTGAAAGGAGGGGCACAAGTATCTACCCTTAGAGAATCTCCTCTCCAACCAGCACTTCTGCAGGGTCAGGGTTACAGGATGAGGTGAATTAGCTAATAGACTCAGAAGGAAGGGAGCAATAAAGTCATCACAAAAAGTCTAGAATTTTTTTGTTTTTGTCATCCAGCTTAATGTTGTATATATAGTGGCACGGGATCTTTTTAATACTTCACCACAATCTCTAACTTGAGGATTTAAAGACTTTTGAACCGACAGTGAAGTCCCAATCAGTTAGTTATGCAGTGAGTAAATATGCCAAAATATATCAAAATATGTCAAGGGTGGTATGATGCCTCCCCAGAATGGAAAATCAGAGACTAGGAAGGAAAAGCAGGACCAACCACCTGAGCAGGGTTTCTGGTAACAAGATATGTTGGGCTTGGAGGGCAGGAGAGATGGCTCAGTGCTTAAGATCACCAGCTGCTCTTGCAGAGAACCTGGGTTTGAATCCCAACCCCACATGGCAGTTAACAACCATCCATAACTCCAGTTCCAGGGGATTCAACCCTTTCTCCTGGCCTCCATGGGCATTGCACAAAATGTATTGCAGGCAATACAGTCATACACATAAAATAGGAATAAATCAAAGGAAAAATAATTTTTTTAAGTGTGCCGGGCTGGGATGCTCCTCCAGCTGCTTCCTAGCACTGCAAACACTTTACCAGCTGCTAGCAGTGGGGAAGGCAGAGGAAGGAATGAAAGGCTCTCTTATTTTTCTCTTCACTTTATTCAAGCTATCTTGCAACCTGGATTAAATGAGTGTTACTTTTTGAAAACTGATAAAAAGACCTCTCTAAATACCAACATCTGCTATGACAATAACTTTACATATAATTTTGCATCTAAGTACCATACTCTGATTGTTTGGATGAATAGTTGAGAACATATGGGCAAGGGTTTATTAAATTAAATGAACTTCAAGATTGAAGAAAGTAAGCATCTTCTTACATGGAGATTCAGAACCAAAGCATCTATGATTAATAATAGACAACACTCTAATCATTTGGAAACTGTCTAAGAAATCCTGAAATAGAAATACATGAAACTTGTCCACATATAGTGCAGCCAATTTTGAAGGAGTCATCCATGTCAGTTGATAAAGACAGAAAGGATTACAGGAGCCAAATCAGCTTAAGGCAAAAAGTTCAAGTACCAATTAAGATAGAGCCTAACAGAACTATTTTTCAGCTATTAAGTGATTCTATAGACATGGAGAGTCTGTTTGTTTTAGAGATTTGTGTATGACTTTAACCATACTTAAGTAAAATTTTAACTGTTTTCAGATTCCAGCTGAACTAAAGTGCTAAGGGTCAGAGGGAAAAGATTACTCTCACTAAAATGTGTATTTAATGAATTTCCATGGCCTTTGATTTTTCAATGCCACTGTTTTAGTTTTCCTTTTACGTATAGAAATAGTATTAGGGTGAGGAATGGTGTGATGACTTAGCAAGTTATGGTGCTTACCACCAAGGCAGATGATCTGAGTTCCATCATCAGGGCCCACGTCATAGAGGAGACTCCACTCCCAAAAGTTGTTGCCAAGTGCACACACACAAACACACACACACACATACACACACACGCACTCACACACACATACACACACACACATTGATAAATAAATAAAACAGATATAATAAAAATCCTTGGATCTTAATGAAAACAATCCAAAATCATGATGTATGGTACATTATAAATTATATTTAGAAATATGCCCAACTGAATATTTTTGTACACATGTGCTACATGTTTATAGCAAAAATCATTTGATTGCTTGGCATATTTTGTCTTTGTATCTCTATATTGTGTATAACTAGCTAATCATGAAAATTATTTTTTAAATGTTAACCCCAACATTTATGGAGGCACTGGGGATCTGAACTCAGGTCTTCATGCTTGCACAGCAAACACTTTACCCATGGAGTCATTCGCCCAGTGCCTCAATTAATAATTTTCATAAACATTAATTTTCATTAAAAATCACAATAAAATAAATACCTGAGGTACTCACATTATAAAGAGGAAAGGTTTATTTGGATTTACCATTTCAGAGGTTCAAGTCCATTAGTCGGTATCATGGCCAGGTGCATGTGGCACAGCAAAACAACCACACAACCATGAAGTAGAAAGTAAGTAGAGTCCTCCAGTGCTTCCTGGCATGCCTCCACTCATCTCCAACCTCCTACCAGGCCCCACCTAAAAGAACCCATCTGAGGCACAAGCCTTTATCAAGGGGGCCTGTGGAGGACATTCCAGACCCAAACTATATCAGGTGCTAATCTCACTCATGACGCTCTACCCTCATAATCACCCCCAAATGTCTGATCTCCTAATACTGCCAATCTGAGTGGACACAAAAATTTAGACTGTAAACCCAGCTCACAAATGTCTTCATAAATGACTATTCGTCTTTACTTCCCCATCACCACTACACATATATACAAAAGAAAACAAAATAAAAACATGACAAGGACAGGAATTACTCCTGCCCGGGTCATTGCTGAATTTCTAGACCCTAGCAGGGACCTTGGCACAGAGCATGTGTTCATTACATTTTAGCTGACTACATTAATGCTGTGATTAATCATAAGTATGAGCCAGCTTAGCTGTAGGAGTTCCTCGACAGTGCTTTTTATTTCACTTTTCACTGCTGTCTCTGGTCCCTACCCTCTCTCTGGCACATAGCATATATTCAATATTTGTAACAGAACTGAATTAATTTTAATCGAGGTAAATTTTTTATGCTATATTGACCCAAACATACCAGCAACTTGATATCATATTTAATAAAAACTGCTGAAAGAATTAGAAATTAGAAAAAGAAAAGATTTGAAGAGAAAAAGCAGAGCTTGTTTACAAATGTGAACATTGGCACAGATAAGCCATATTGTAGCACTGCATTAGAGTGAACCATAAAATTTAACATGGACTGTCAGGACCAATGAGTTAGCCATCATTGAAAGGTCCCAAAAAAGTCTGGGAACAAGATAGAAAAACATTAGCCATATGTGTAATTGATAAAAGTATCCAAGAACTGAGATTTCTCTTATTCTTCGGGAAGAGTACAGAATTGTAAATTTCTTTAGTACTTTTAAATAATAGTTTTGAAAATAGTCTTCTAAAAAAATGATCACCTTTCTGCAAGGAGAGTGGACTTTCAACTAGACTTAGATTATCTTAAATTTTATGAGTGGTTTTGTGTAATCCTTGCAGATTCTTTAGATAGGTAGACACAAGTTTGCCCTATTTTATGTGAAAGAGAGGTGCTTACAGAAACTGCATCATAATAACTCACACTTGTAGTAACTGATGAAAACAATGTGAACTCATGTTTTGTTGTTTCTTTGTATGCGGCTGTGTGTCCTAAATCTGCATTCTGCTTCTATTGTTTCTGAAGGTGAGGAAAGAAAAATATAACCACCTTTTCAAACACTAATGCCCATCTTCTCTTACAGAAGGAATCTGACAAGCCCTTGGTAATTTATAGCTTAGAGCAATATTTAAGTGGTATAATCAAGAACATGCAAACAATGAGAAACAATATTAGGTTTGGAACACACGGTCCCAGGTACTCAGCTTACTATTTGCCTCCATGGAATCTGACCAATGTTTTTAGAAAGAATTTTAATGATGTTTTTATGTTCCTTGTCAGGAAATGTTTATAAATCACAATGTATCATTTGCAAGTGATGTTACCTTATGAATATTAAAAGATTAGGAAATGACATTGTCTTTGTTGAAAACCTTGAATGACCCTGTAAGCAGACACAATAAATGATTGCATTTATGGTGGTGCCCTCTAAATATTATGAAAACTCTTTGTAGTAGGTAATAAATAATAGCAAACGATCACTTGATTTATAGCAATTACTGTACAGATGAGTTGGATTCATGTGCTGCACTGTAATGAAGATAATAGCTAGAAGCACATGAGAACCGGTCACTCGGTGAAATATGAGCAGATTTGCACGATCCGCATTCCTTGAGCAACCTGTAACTGGCTATTATGAAATGGACTACGAATAATTTGGACTAAAATGTAGTACCAAATTATTATAAGATAATTTTTGTGGACATTTTTATTTTCTACACTGAAACATTTTTCTGGAGTATGGAATTCATGACCCCTCCCCTAATCTAACATGTAGTGATATTCAATTACAAAGGACCATTCATATTAAATCTCTTTTACGTTATTTTTGTTTGAAAATTGGTTTTGCCTCAACTTTATTCATAGGAAATGTTATGCAAAATTGATTTAGCTTCAAGATGTACTACAAGATTTCATAAAACTCTTTTTAAGAATAGACTTTTGGGTAGGTCTGAACCAGCACTGTGGAATTTCCAAAGGGATTCAAACCACATGTGTGACTTCACCTATTCAGCAAAGCAATTTACAGAACCCTCCTATTATTATTTAAGATTGCTGAAAATTCCGAGTGAAAACCTGGTATTCTCCCTTTTTTTTTTTTTTTTCTGATATTCACCCTTTCAGTCCCCTCAACAGAAAACTACACTAAAACAATTATTTTTTTATGTGGATGAAACCTTTTTTGGGTGGAATTAGCCACCATTTCTGAAAAGCTGTGAGAAGACCAGCATCAACACAATATTTCACGCTTAGCCTGTCTGTCACGCTTTTGAAATCTCATCCTCATTATCACACAAATAACCCAAGGGAGGGAGCCTGTCCCATGGGTGAAGGGATCATCGATGTTTATCCTAAGCTACTGTTACAGTGGCCATAATGGGAAAAGGTATACCATAATTAAGAGGCATAGCCAACTAATTAAGTCAAATTACATCTAATTATAAATCCAATAATCTATGCCAAAACTAGTTGTTGATATCTAGGGGAAAATCATACAGTTTTAATTAACCTCCATTATGGATTACTGTTTGAGGATTATTTTAATTTGAATTTTTTTCAAGACAAATATTACATTCTTCAAGCTAATGTTTTAGTTTAGGAATAGACATGGGGGGAAAATCAAAACTTATTTAGGCAACAAAATTATTCCTGTTAATTTTGATAATTATTTAATATTCTTAGAAAATGTGAAAGGAAGTTATAAGACAATTCTCTTGTTAGATAATTATTTAATGCACTAGAGTAATATATTACTAAGGCAAATTAAGAGGAATATATGATAACTGGGAAAGGTCAACAACCTAATAATTATCTTCAGATAATTGAATAGTATATAGAAAGTACTGACAAGTGGCTTTGAATATTTACCATGAGTTTTGTGATGATTATATTTAAAACATTTGTTTTGGCATAACTAATTTACCAATCATAAAGATAGCTAGTATATAATCTCCTTAGGAAACTATGAAGTCTTTATCTCCCAGTATCTTCAAAAACTATTTTTTTTAAATCAACCTAGAATATCTGGATACTGAAAATATGAAAAGGCCTAAATGATGTCAATATATGATCGTAAATCGTACATAGGATTTAGAAAAGAAAGAAGGTTGATAGCAATAATTCATTGCACACTGAAGAAGAAAGATAAA
>NW_008333311.1:5042679-5050373 GCF_000622305.1 Nannospalax galili | reverse complement strand
CTTAAGCATGGGCTGACAGCCTAAAGATAGTTTTGACTGAATGATCTTTTTATTGAATTATAAGTACTTTACTCACGAGTCTTTTTTTCTTGAAAAAACAGGCATTCTCTCCCTCATTCTCTTTTTTTGAAGGTGACTGAATCCACGTCTGTGACTTTTGCTACCATCTATATAAACTGTAAGCATAAATCTCAATCCAGAACTCTGCTCAGACTTTCAGACTGTGTTTCAGCTGCCTACTTGATACATCATGGGCCAAAAGTATAAGTATCTAAAATGAATTCATAATTGTGTTCCCCCAAAACCTATCTCCCTGTACATCCTATAATCAATTCAACAATCATTTGAAAAACTTTAATGTTTTTTCTTTCTTTTTTTAAAAAATATATTGTTATTGATGGGCTGGAGAGATAGCTCAGTATTAAGAGCACTGGCTGCTCTTTCAAAAGACCCAGGTTCGATTCCCAACAACCACATGGTGGCTAACAACAGTCTATAACTCCAGTTCTAGGGGATCCAATATCCCCCGCTGATCTCCACGGGCATTGCATGACACAAGTGCACCTACATGCATGCAGGCAATACACTCATACACATAAAATGGACTAAAAATAAAACACTCAAAAAATATAGTTTTTACTGAATTTTTGTGGATTTTATGATGCATTTTAATCTTATTTATACTCCTTCCCTTATCTGCACCCCTCACATCCCACCCACAGGACTTCATACATTTTGTCACATATATTAAGGCCTGTGGAGCCACGTTTGTGTGCCCAGATGTCCCTCGGTATGAGTTCATCCACTGGAGTCTAGTCAACCTGTCTAGAACCACTCTCTTAAAGAGCAACTCTCCCACACCCAGCAGTGATCAGCTGCTAATAATTCTTCCCAAAGTTGTGGTCTCCTGCCCACTTCCCCAGTTCTATGCTGGTTTTTGTCTCATTGGGCTTGCATGGGTCCTGTGCATGCTCTCAGCACTGCTGTAAGTTCATATGAGCAAGGTCTCAGGAGCTTTTAAGACTCTGTTTCCATATAGTCATGCACCTCCTCCCCTGGCTCTTAACAATCTTTCTCTCCCCCTTCCACAAAGTTCCCTGAGCCCTGGGTGGGTGAGGATTTAATATAGGAGTCCTGTCCAGTGGCCCATATTCTGCAGTCTCTTAGTCTTTATACTTTTCATCAGTTGTGGCTTTTTGTGTTCATCACCCTCTGTTGCATGAGGGAGTGTCACTGATGAGAGTTGAGTGATGCACTAGTAGCCTTTCTACCCCTTGTTCCACTATGTTCCATGAGCTTTACTTGTAGAGGTCCCATTGTAGATGTGTCACTTAGGGTTGGGCATCTCACAGACATTTATTCTCTGTGTGTGACCAGTTATGGGACTTTGTAATTTGATGAATGGTGACTGACATACTTTTCTGTAAATATAAGTATCCATATTTTGCATATAGTAGGAAATTGCCTAGGGATGTGACAGAGTTAAGGTTTTCTCTAAGATCTATGGCCATTCCAGCCATGTGCATTTGGCTATGTATGCACTGCCACACATGAGTACTCCCCCCATTGAGTGGGCTTTAAGTCCAATTATGCAGCTGTTAATTACCCCCAAGATAAAAGTGCTACAACTGCACCAATAGGGTTTGCTATGCCAGTCATTATTTTAGTTATTAAGTTTTAAAGCTGGGGTTGAACCATTGATTGATGTTCTCCCTTAGCAGCCTGCATAGTGTTCTCCAAAACTATGAAAGCTAGTCTTCAGGAGGAGGTTTCCAAGTCAGTTCCAGAACCATTGCAATAGGGTCTTTCCTTCAAGTTCTGGGAGGTAATCAAGGGCTATGGCAATAGCTTGTGTTATCGTGGGAGTCTCTTGAATTTCTCTAACAACTTGAAGGAGGTTTCTCCCCGTCCGGCACTGTGTTTCTAGTTATCTAGCCTTCAGCTCTACACTTGCACTCATGTACAGATATTGTATGTGGCTTTTTTCTGTAGGCTTTTGAACTAATAGCATTTGCCTCTGATTTTTCACACTAGCTAAGCATTATCTATCTCTCTCCTTGTCTAATCCTCCTTTCCCTTTCTCCAGTTAAAGTACCCCATTTCCTCTATTTCCTTCTTGGTAACACCTGTCTCCTATGATTCCCCCTTTCTTTATTTACTGGTTGGGGGGTTTTGGCTGCTATTGTTTGGTAACTTTTTGTTTGTTTGTTTGTTTGTTTGGTTGGTTGGTTGCTTGTTTGTTTATTGAAACAGGATCTCATCATTGTAGCTCTGGTTGGCCTGGAACTCACAGAGATCCATCTGCCTCTGCCTCCCTGGTGCTCGGATTAAGGGCATGTGTCACCATACCCAGCTGAGTTAGTTGTTATTGTTGTTTTAAGTCTGTTGTTTATTCTGTTCTCTCTTCTCAAGACAAAATAGTGACTCTTGTTGCTATTTTATTGTATCTGGATATCTGGAAAGCATTATTTTCCTACAGAAAGGTTTATCCCCTTCTAATTCATTATCTGTACTATACAGGAATGATTTTTGTAAGTTTACTTTGAATTTTTCACAGGCCATCAAACCATATTCTTAACAGGTGTTCAATTATCTTTTATAATCTTATCCCTAACTAGTTTTCCAGCTTGATTTTTTTCCCTCCAGTGCTAAGGAATGTACCCAATACCTCAGGTGTGCTAGGCAAGTGCTGTGTCACAGAGATGTTATCTCCAGACCCTTAATCTGATCTTAAAATGGTAAATATTCTTTAAGTTCTCAGATGTGCTGCTATCCTCCTGCAGTGTGAATTCTCTGTGTTTGCTTCTCTCTGGCCTGGCTGCTTTCTATAACCTACATAGTCTTGTTTTACAGTTGACTTACTTATAGTCATTTTTCAGATTTTAGTTCAAATATCAGTTTATTATGAAAACTATTACTAGTAGTACATTTGTGCTCTGACCTCTTTTTTTGCTTACAAGATTATTCACTTAAGGTACATTTCTTAAAAACTATAGGTAGGCATGGTAGCATATGCGTATAATTACAGCACTTGGAAGGTTGAAGCAAGAGAAGTCCAAGTTTGAAGCCAGGCTGGGTTGCATATTGAGCTCACCTCAAAACATTTTATTTTTATTTTATTCTATTTTATGTATTTTTCAATGTATATTTTTATTGAATTTTTCATACAAAACATCTCAAAACATCTTAATCATCTTTATACTCCCTCCCCAATCTGTACCCCCAAGAATCCCCCCATTGGATTTCGTGCATTCTGTCATATATGTTAAGGCTTATCGAGTCAGGTTTTGTGCCCAGATGTCCCTTAGTGTAAGTCCATCCACTGGAGTCCAGTCAGCCTATCTAGAGTCTCTCCTTTAAAGAAGATCTACTTTCCTTCACCCAGCAGATCAGCTGCCAATGTTTCTTTGGCTAAGATTGGAGTCTCCTGCCCATTTGCCCAGTTGTATGCTGCATTTTTGTCTGATTAAGTCTGCATACTGTCACCATTGATGTAAGTTCATATGAGCAAGTTCCCAGTGGCCTCAAAGACTCTGTTTCCTTATGCTCATGCACCAATCCTGGCTCTTAAAATCTTTCTGCCCCATCTTCTGTAATAGTCCCTGAGCCATGGGTGGATGAGGTTTAATATAGGAGGCTTATCCAGGGAAAGTCTCTGAAGTCTCTTATTCTCTACACTTTGGCCAGTTGTGGCCTTCTGTGTACTTTTTTGATGAGTGGTGACTGACATAATTTTCTTTAAATGTAAGTATATTTAGCAGATAGTAAGAAATTATGTTTGTCTATGGATGTGACAGATTTAGAGTTTTCTCTAACATCTATACCCTCTCCACCCACATGTATTTGGTTATGCTTACAGTGCCACACATGAGTTGATAAAAGTGCCACTACTGCACAGCTATAGTTGGTTTATGCTGGTCATTGTAGTTGTCACCCTATGTCCCTCAACTGACAAGTAGATAATGAAAATGTGGTAATTTACACAATGGAGTTTACTCAGTGGTAAAGAAAGACAAAATCATGAAATTTTCAGGTAAATGGATGGAACTAGAAACTGTTATACTAAGTGAAGTAACACAGACTCAGAAAAACAGAGGATGTATGTTCCCCCTCATATGTGGATCCCAGCACCAAATCCTTATAAGTGAGTATGTATCCAGACATAATTACAAGAACCAGGATAATTAAAAGAAACCAGGGAGGTAAAGGGAAAGAAAGAACCTGAAAGAAAAGAATTAATCACTTTAATTTTAGTTTTTTTTGACTTTTTATATATTTCATACAGAACATCCCATAAATCTTCTTCATTTTTATATCCAAAATGGCACCATCTCATAGCCTCCTCCCACCCCACTGGAGCCCATATACACTGTCTTCCCTGTTATTGTCCACTGTGTTGTCAGTGCCTCCAGCAATTCCCAAGTACAAGTCCATCCACTAGAGTCTCTTGTTTTAAGAAGATCAGATCTTCCTCATCTAGCAGAAATCAATTGCTAACATTTCTTTAGATAAGATCGGGGTCTGCTGTTCATTCTCCTAGTCTTATGCTGGGTTACTGTCTGGGAGTTTCTTGGACCACCCTAGCCAACAACTCAAAGGAAGGTATCTCCTGTCTGGCATTGTTTCTTGTTATATAGCCTTTAGTGATACACATGGACTCTTAAAGAAATATATTGATCATTTTAATATTTGGCTATATTTCCTTTTGGGTGTTTAAGACCATAGAGTTGGCCCAAATAAACCAAATTATTTTTACTCTTAGGGTCCTTTGAGGATCTGTTCCTCAGGGTTCACATGGACTTGGGAGGAACCCCTGGCTCCTTTCTTTTACCAGTTCATCTACGTGAAGACAAGTCAAAAGACCTGCTTGACCGTGGCTGGCTTCACTTGGGAACTTGGAGGAAATGTTTCCTCTGTATTGACCTTCCTCTTTGTAGACTGGACACTGGTTCAAGTCCATCCGGTGGGGTCTCCATGGCCTCCCTGAACAAGAGGACAGGTGACTCGCTACAGTTACAGAACATTTTGAGAGCTCCTCCACAGTCCCCTGGAACTTAACCTTGGAGGGCAAGGAGCAAAAACTGTCCTTTAAGTCCCTGTTGCCCCAGTTCTCTTGGGGTCCCTGCTCTTGACACAGGTAGACAAACCACATAACACATCTTTATCTGAATTTTGCATAATTTATACCTTTGGGGTGGGGAGGAGTGACTTACAAAGAAACGAACACCCAACATCTGGCACCCAGCTCTGCGCAGCTCGGCCCACCATTCGGGATCATTTTTGCCCATGCTCTGTTTCATCTCACATCCCCACATGCCCACTCGCCCAACAGAGTTCCTTGAGGGGGCCACAGGGTTCTCGAGAGGTACCCCGGCACCCCATGGGGTCCAGGGCAGGCTGGCTCGCTTGCTCCCTGTTCCCTGCTTCCAAGAATAGTGCCAAATCCTATTCCTTTTGTTCCAATCTCCCATCGTGCTAGGCTCCGCCCTTCTTCCCAGGGTGCCCTGCTCTTGCACCTGGCTTGTCAGAGGAAGTCTGGGAAGAATAATTCATTTTCGGCTACAGTCCCTTTGACCAGATTAAGCCTCAAAGTATGGTTGTTATACATCTAAGAAAGGTAGTTCCACCAGTCTGGTACTTTTAATTACTATGCACCATGTAGATAAGGCTTGGGCCAAAACCAAGTGTTCTCAGATAACTTGACTAGACATGTATTTTGTTCCTTGAGCTACTTGTATATATAATTTGTCAGAAGATTGTTGGACTACTACTGTTCCCTCTGTTTTTTTAAAACTAGCTAGGCATTATTTATCTCTCTCACTGTCTAACCCTTCCACCATGGTTTCTCCATTTAAAGTGCCCCCATGTTTCCCATTTCTCCCATAATAATACCCTTCTCTTATGGTCCCACCTCTCTCGAGCTCCTTCTTTCCCTTTATCCCCAAGTTTCCTTGTATAACCCTCCCTCCCCCCTCCCATTTAAATAACCCCATTTTTTAATCTATATCTCCCTTAGTAATGCCTGTTTCCTACTGTTCTCTCTTAGGGTCTTTCTTTTCCTTTACCTCCCTGGTTCCTTTTCATTATCCTGGTCCCTGTAGTTATGTCTGGATATGTATTCCCTTGTAAGAATTTCGTGCTAGGATCCACTTATGAGAGAGAATATACATCTTTTGTTTTTCTGAGTCTGTGTTACTTCACTTAGTATAACAGTTTCTAGTTCCATCCATTTATCTGCAAATTTCATGATTTCATCTTTCTTCACTGCTTAGTAGAACTCCACTGTATAAATGTACCATACTTTTATTATCCACTCGTCAGTTGAGGGACACTTAGGTTGTTTCCACCTCTTAGCTATTGTAAAAAGAGCAGCAACAAAGGGAGGGGGGAGGGAAGGGTATATGAGGAACCTAGGGGATAAGGAGAAAGAAGAAGCTCAACAGAGGTAGGATCATAGGAGCAAGGGTATTAGTAAGGAAGAAAGTGGGGGGAAGTGAGGGCACCTTAAGTAGGAAAACCATGATAGAGGGGTGAGACGACACAAGAGAGAAACAATGCCTAGCTAGTTACAAAAACCAGAGGGAACCATATTATTCCTACAATCTACTGACAAATTATACATAACAGATCAAGGAATATATCTCTAGATAAGGTTTATTTGAGACCAACTGGTCATTACCCAAGATTTATCTGCAGGACACACAGTAATTAAAAATGCCAGAATGGTGGAACTAACCTTCTTGGATGTTTAACAGACATACCCTGAGATCTATACTAATTGGGTCAGAGGGATACAAAGGACACTTTTTGCTCCCTGCCCTCCTAGGTCAACTAGTTCCCAGGGATCATGAGCATCTCGCAAAATGTCCTGTAATGGTGGTGGGTCATCTGACCTCTTCATCAAGGAGGCCAAGGAGACCCCACCAGATGGACTTGAACCAGTGTCCAGTCTATAAAGAGGAGGGTCAACATGGAGGAATCATTTCCTCCATGCTTCCAAGAGAAGCCAACAATGGTCAGCAGGACCTTTGACTTATCTTCACACAGATGGAACTGGTAAAAGAAAGGGGCCAGGGGCTCCTCCCAAGCCCATGAGACCCCTGAGGAACAGATCTTCAAACGACCTCAAGAGTAAAAACAAGTCAGTTTATCTGGTCCAATTGTATGTCCTTAAACACCCAAAAGGGAAGTATAACCAAAGATTAAAGGGGCCAATATAATCTCATAAGAGCACGCATATATATAACTAAAAGTTACTTGACAAACAGCAAAGCCAGACAGGCGATACCTTCAGTCGAGTTCTTGGCCAGGATAGATAAAGGCTCTTCCAGACAGTAACCCAACATACTACTGGAAACATGAACAGCAGACCCCAATTCTATCCAAAGGAATACTGACAATGGATTGCCGTTGATAAGGAACAGCTGATTCTCCTGGAACAGGGACCTCTGGCTGACTAGATTTACCAGAAGGGTAGACAGGGGGGAATGGATGGGGGTGCTGACAGCACAGTGGACAGTGGCAGGGAAAGACGAGTATGGAGGGTCTAGTAGGGGAGGAAGGCTGTCTACCTGATGGGTTTGTATTCATGCTCAGATGCCGAGGAGCTCAGAAGGTGGGTGACTGTGACCAGTGATAGTCATGTATATAGAGATTAGAAATGCATGGGAAAACGTCTCAATGTCAAGAGCGTA
>NW_008333311.1:5037969-5042537 GCF_000622305.1 Nannospalax galili | reverse complement strand
ATTCACCTGCAAATTTCATGATTTCATCTTTCTTTACTGCTGAGTAAAACTCCATCGTATAAATGAACCACATTTTCATTATCCACTCCTTAGTTGAGGGACACTTAGGTTGCTTCCATCTCTTGGCTATTGTGAAAAGAGCAGCAAAAAACATGGATGTAAATGTGTCTGCAATAGGATGAGTTCTTTGGATACATGCCAAGGAGTGGTATAACTGGATAGGTTCATTTTTAGTTTTTTAATGGTACTCCACACTGCTTTCCATAGGGATTGAACAAGTTTACAATCCCACCAGAAGTGGATGAGCGTTCCCCTTTGCCCACATCCTCTCCAACATTTGGTATCATTTGTTCTCTTGATCTTAGCCAGTTTGACTAGGGAAAGATGAAATCTTAAAGTGGTTTTAATTTACATTTCCCTAATTACTAGTGATGTTGACCACCTTTTAAGATACATCTTAGCCATTTTTATTTCTTCATTTGAAAACTCTCTTCAGTTCCTTAGCCCACCTTTTAATTGGGTTACTTCCTTTCTTGATTTTTTGTTTTTTGAGTTCTTTATATATTCTGGGTGTTAAACCTCTGTCAGATGTGTCACTGGTGAAGATATTTTCCCATTCTGTGAACTTCCTCTTCACTTCCTTGATTGATTCTTTTGCTGTATAGAAGCTTTTTAGTCTAATGAGGTCCCATTTGTTTATTCTTGACCTTATCTGCTGAGCAATTGATGTCCAGTTAGAAAATCCTTTCCTACACCCATATCTTGTATTGCCAATGTTTTCATCTAACAGTTGCAGAGTTTCAGGCTTGACATTGAGGTCTTTGGATCCATTTGGAGTTGACTTTTGTGCAAGGTAAAAGATAGGAGCTTAGTTTCATTCTTCTACAGGTGGAGATCCAGTTTTACCAGCACCATTTGTTGAACACGCTGTCTTTCCTCCAGTGAATGTTCTTGGCCCCTTTGTCAAATATCAGGTGGCTGAAATTGCATGTACTCATATTTGGTTCTTCAATTTTATTCCATTGATCTACAGGTCTATTTTTGTGCCAGTACCATGTTGTTTTATTACTATAGTTCTGTAATATAGTTTAAAATCTGGTATAGCAATCCCCCTAGCATTGCTCTTAGTTTCAAAACACATACAGACACACATCAAAAAGATCATCCACCATTATCAAGTCGGCTTTATTCCATAGATGCAAGGATGGTTCAATATACATAAGTCAATAAAAATCATAAATCATATAAATGGACTCAAAGACAAGAAGCACATGGTCATCTCAATAGACACACTGAAGGCCTTTGACAAAATTCAACATGCATTTATGCACAAAGTCCTAAAGGAAACTGGACTGAAGGGAACATACCTCAACATAATTAAAGCCTATACAAAACCCCCATAGTCAACATCATTCTAAATGTAGAAAAACTGGAAACATTCCCATTGAAATCAGGAACCAGACAAGGCTGTCCACTGTCTCCATTCCTTTTTAGCATAATGCTTGAAACTCTTGCAAGAGCAATAAGGCAAGAGAAGGAAATTAAAGGAGTAATAATTGGAAAAGAAGAGATCAAATTATCCCATTTCGCAGACGATAATATATCTGAGATGCCAAAAATTCCACCAGAAAACTCCTAGAAATGATTAACACTTTCAGTAAAGTGGCAGGTTAAAAAATTAATCTACAAAAGTCTGTAGCCTTTCTATATACCAATAACAAGCAATCAGAGAAAGAATAAATGGAAACACTCCCTTTCACAACAGCTTCAAAAAAATAAAAAAAAATCTCATGCCAGGAGTGGTGGCGCACACCTATAATCCCAGCACTCGGAAGGCAGAGGCAGGCAGGCAGAGCTCTGTGAGTTCAAGACCAGCCTGGTCTACATAGTGAGTTCCAGGACAGCTGGAGCTACAGGGAGACTCTGTCTCAAAAAGACCAAAAAAAAAGAAAATCTCAGAATAAGTCTGATCAAAGACATTAAAAACCTCTACAATGAAAATTTCAAATCTTTAAAGAAAGAGATTGAGGAAGACACCAGAGGATAGAAGAACCTCCCATGCTCATGGATTGGAAGAATTAATATTGTGAAAATGGCCATCCTACCAAAAGCCATTTATACATTCAGTGCAATTCCAATCAAAATCCCCATGACATTCTTTACAAAATTGGAAAAAACTATCCTAAGATTCATGTGGAAGCACAAAAGACTTCTGATAACCAAGGCAACACTTTAATTTTTAAACAAACTCATAAGCAGTGCAAAGCAATGTTTTGTGTGTGTGTGTGTGACAGAGAGAGAGAGAGAGAGAGAGAGAGAGAGAGAGAGAGAGAGAGAGAGAGAGAAGGATACAAAAAAGCAGATGACTCTTTGCAGAGGACAACTAGGAGTTATGTGGTCAGGGTGGCCCACATAGAGTGATGATTGGCCCACTGAGAAGAGCTCATTGATGCTGTTCACTAAGCTGGGACCGGGCCCATCACCTCTCAATGGTCTATAATGCCATAGTCTCACATTTCTGGATTTTTCTTTTCTCTCCTCCTCCCTCCTCCTCATCCTTCTCCTCTTTCTCCTGCTCTTCCTCCTTTTTCTCCTTTTTCTGTGTGGTATGGGTGCATGTGTACAGGTGCCTAGGCATCCTGTAAGAGCACGTAGAGACCAGAGGAAGATATCAGGTGTTCTCCTCTATCCCTGTCTGCCTTATTCCCTTGAGAGACGTTCTCTCGCTGAACTTGGAGCTGGTCAGTGTTGTTCATTTTCTTTTCTTTTGCTTTGTTTTGGTTGGGCTGATGGCCAGCTCAGCAAGCTCCAGTGGTTCTTCTGTTTCCACTCTCCCCCACTTCAACTTTGAAGTTATGAAAATGTGTGACTATATCTGACTTTTTAAATGGGTTCTAAGGCTCCAAACTTACATCATCCTACTTGTGCAGCAAGCACTCTTATCTATTGAGACATGTCCCCAGCCCATATTTCCGAGTTTTGTACTTTGTTCATCACCAAACCAAACTGGCATTAGACATCTGACATAGCCTAGGTAATGTTGAGAAGAAAAAGCAATTAAACAAACCTTCAAAATTCCAGGAGATGCTGATTTCTCAGCTAAACTTCTGTAAAAAGTCTGAGAGGAAATAAAGTATCAGGGACACAAAACTTTTACTCTCCATGAATATTCACTCTCAGGAAGCTGAAGTGTGTACTCCACTATCACAGAGCAAGTTTTAAAATCTAAGAACGGGGGATCCTACACAGTAATAGAGACAAAGGAATTTTTCAGACCATGGCAAGAAAAATACCCAGGGCAAGAGATATGCCTAGACTTGAGAGCTAACTGATTACTTAATCAAGCCTTGCAAAAAGCAATGTAAGTTAAAGTAGGAAAAGGACACTTTACACTCAGAAGAAATAAAAGAAGGCCCAATAAAGTGTACTACATTACTTTCTTAAGTAGCCAACGATGTAGATGCAGCTGTAACATTATAAACACTATTAAGGCAATAAGCATGATGATATAACAAGGGGACAGACTAAATCTTCACCTCTCCAACATGAATTGGGCCTTTGATCCCAATAAAGACATAAAATATCTAGAAATCTGTCTCTAAAACATGCTTACAACTTCTAAAAATAATTCAAGTCCAAGGTTATTCACTGATATTTATATTATCAAAAAGTATGACTCATTGTTTATCAATGGACAACTGATTCAATAAGCTATGGTATCTTTCACAGTCAAATATTGTGCAGCTGTACAAATGGAACAAGCAATATTTTTGTGTATCAAGTAATCTTTGAGATATTGTTAGATGACAAAAAATGACCCAAAAAATCTATGTATACTTATCCATCATTAAACAATCAATTAATAAATGCACAGAAAATAACTGAATCATTAGTCAATTACTTTTACTTCCTAAAGGAAAAAACGGGCTGAAATCATTCCATGTAGGCCTTGAAAGGTTTAGCATCAATATTCTGTAGAGAGATTAGGTTGTCACTCCCAAGATCTGATCATAGTTTTTGCTAAGAGTAGGAGGACCAGATATCCAGACATTAAGTACCTCTGAAGGCCTGCAAAGAAAACATAAGCCGCCACCCTAAGCTCCATTTTTTAAAAGTTCTTTTATCTTTAATAGTTCACATAAGCATTACAGCTGACTGTGGCGTAGACAGTTGTTTGTTGGGGTATTATCTGTGTTTTTATTAGAAGTCATTATGTAAAAACTGGTGCTCTAAGTAGCCACCTATCTCTTCTGTACCTGCATGAATTTTCCATCTTTCCAACTTGAAGCTTTTGCCACAGCCCGTTCAGTGTGGGGTGGTAGGAAGAGAGTTCATTCAGGTAAGTGATTTTTTTTTTTAGAAGAATAAAAAGGAAAGAGTATCTAAGATGATACTAGAACGTATTTTTACTGTTATTTTGTTTGGAGAAGGAGAGAAAAGGAAAAGAATACAGAAAAGGTGACTGAAGACATATCCACACTATAAACTGGCTATTTTACACAAGCATTTGGTCAAATTGCCACACACACACACACACACACACACACACACACACACACAAAAAAAAA
>NW_008333311.1:5031701-5037769 GCF_000622305.1 Nannospalax galili | reverse complement strand
AGAAAAAAAAAAAAAAAAAGAGTAAAGAAAAAACACCCCAATAAAACGGTTGTTTTTACAAAAATATTTTGCTAAATATCCCCCCCACCACCCACACCCCCCCCCCCCCCCCCCCCCAAAAAAAAAAAAAAAAAAAAAAAAAAATAGGTGGAGCCAAGAGGGGTGTTTCATTCCTTGGGAGGCAGAGGCAAGAAGATCATGTGTCAAGGCCAACCTGGACTGCATAGCAAGACACTGTCTCAATAATAATAATAATAATAATAATAATAATAATAATAGCAATAACAATAATAGTGATAATAAAATAAAACAACATTAAGGGGACTGATCCCCATATCCAACTCCAAAGTTGCAATCTATCCTCTGGAATTGAGTTCACATTCTAGCCTGCCCAGGGCTGCTTGATTTCATTTCACCTGTATTAAAAGGTTAACAGCTAATAGTGCTTACTATGTACCAGACACTATTTTAAGTGCCAAAATGGTGTTGCTCTTTCAAGCAATCTCTTGAGTAGCTTTTGTCTCTCTAGTTCACAGAGATAAAACTGAGATGCAGAAAGGCTAAGTAACCCTAAATTAGACATCTAAAAAGTTGGGAAACCAGGAGTCAGGCATACCCATTCTAACACCAGAAATTATGTTTTGTTCTTGAGCTTCTCAGAGGAAGTAACTAAGATGCTATATGGAAAGACACTGAAGAGCAGAAGGAAGTTAGAATTAGTGAGATTAGCAAACTCACTGAATGTAAGGTTTGACATTGCATTCCTTTGTTTGGGTCTTAAATATATTCCCCACAATCCATATTGTGGGTAATGTCTTAATTCCTAGTGCCTCAAAATGTGACTGTATTTGGAGACAGTTTGGGTTTAAGAGATAAAGTTACAATGGAATCATAAATACAGGCCCTAGTATGGTATGAGCAGTGCCTTTCTAAGAAGAAGTTAGGACACATACAGATACAGAAGGAATACTGAGAAAGCGGCTGAGGAGAAACACCTCAGAAATTCAACCATCAACACTCAACCTCCAAACTCCATAACTGTGAATTTTTTGTCATCTGAGTCAGCTAATCTGTGGTGCTTTGTTATGGAAGCTCAATCAGACTCATACATCCTGCAAGTTAGCAATGATTAGAAATTGTAGACTTAAACATAGTAGTCACTAACCCTCACTAATAAAGTAATAAACTGTTCTCTCCTATGTGTAAATTTTATCCCGTTAACTGAAGAATAGTCCCTAGAATTCTGTATTTTTTCAAGCTTTTACAATTGTATTAGAATTTTAAAGAAAAAGAAATCTTCAGGGCAGTCGACCTGGTAATCTTGGCAGCCACCTTGAGGAGTAGGTCAGACATGTGGCTGACTGGCAGCCACATGGCTGGGAGAAGGAAGTGTTAAAGAAAAGGTAAAGAAATGGAAGATGCTAGGGGCAGCCCAAAGCCTTAAAGAAAGTAGTTTAGTAAGAAGGGCATGAAGAAGAAACAGGGAAATTACACTTTCCTGAAAATTCAGGGAAGTGGGCAATTCACAGACTACATGGCTGTAGCTAGGAGGTTCTAGCGAGAATTCTGTATTTTAAGGGAATTTCATAATTACATCAATTCAGTGAGCCTCCATTTCTCTTGACGTTCTGAGTCACAGAAAACTGGACTCTTTCCTCTAATGTTCCAAATTGATGACTATAAAACTCTCCAACATTGTTACAATTTAACTGGCTATTGGCAATATAGTTAGGAAATTGAAAAATAAAATAATAAAACTATTCAAAGAAAATATAGAAAAATGTTTTCATTATTCTCTTGTAGGAACTATATGAGACATAAAACAAAACCATTATGGAATATATTGATATATTTGATTTCATGCATATTAATATTTTTTAAACAACAAAGTTATCATAAGCATAAGATAAATAATTGAAAGAAAATATCTGCGTTATATAAAAGGAGTTCCAACAAATGCTGAAAAAGACCCTCAGTTCTCTATTTCAGATGCAACCTAGGTAGAAATAGTATTACTATTCAGAGAAGATGGAAAGCACCAGTACTCCAAAAAAAAGAGGTAGAAGTACTGGCATCTAGAAACCCTCTAAGCAGTAGCAGAGCCTTTGAATAAAGAGTTACATGAAAAAGTGAACTGATACATGAAGTCCCAAGCAGATTTTTGTGGCTGCATAGAAGCCAGGAGGACTAATTACAATCAATAGGATGTGATATGTAAGAGGAAACAGTGTGAGGGATGAAGCTACAATGAACCAAGATGTATCATCAGCTTCTCAGAGGCAAATAGGCAGACAAGAAATTGGGAGCAGTCTGGGGCAGGTGATCTGAAAGTAAGAAAAGAAAAGGTGTTTCGGGGGCTGGAGAGATGGCTCAGCCATTAAGAGCACTGGCTGCTCTTGCAGAGGACCCTGGTTCAGTTCCCAGCACCCATACGCTGGCTAACAACCATCTGTAACTCCAATTCCAGGGGATCTGACACCCTCTTCTGTCCTCCTCACAACACAAGTGCACTTACATACACACAGGCAATACATTCATTCACATAAAATGAAAATAATTTTTTTTAAAAAAAGGTGTTTCAGACAAAACTGTAGAAAGACTTACAGCTCATTCTGACAGAAGTTAGGAAAAATAATCTATAAAGTTAAGTAATTAAAATTATTCTCTGTGAAGAGAGAAAATAAATATACATATCCTGGTAGGAGTGTTGGCGTTCTGTATTCTATATCACTTGGATCTGGGATCTATAACATTCCTCTGATGAGTAAAACCATGCAGGCCTTCCACTGAGGAAGACTAATTCCTGACATATGTTCAGATTCATTAAGTTATTGCTTTTAATGTCACTTTCCTTTTCTTTGTTTTTCTGACCAAATCTCCAGCACTGTCCTGCACCTGATTCTGACACACACCATGCCACGTCCTGCATCTGGCTCCCTCATACAGCTGGCTATTTCAATCACAGCAATTACTGAAAGTTTATAGAAAATGGATCTAACAAACACAGTATGTGATTCTACAATGTCTTTTACTTTATTTTGAAATGAAGCAGATTGAGTATTGGTGATTCACCAATGGAGTCCAAAGTGCCACCCCCTTGTCATGCCTCCTCTGTTGGCATAATATTTTCTAAAGTTAAATTTCATCAGGATTGATTCCTAATTATTTTGTAGGGTCTAAACATAAGCAGTAAACAATATTATGCCTATTTCAAAAGTTTTATTTAATTAAATTAGATAGGACATCTCCTAAATTTTACATTCTATAGTATTGATAACCTGCTAAAATCACACAGGGATAGTGATTAGGAGATCATCATAAAATACTAGTGACCTAAATTATAAGTGAAATTGTAAAGTCTTAAAACTCATTTCATGAACATCTTTTTGTTAACTACAGTCTATCCAATTGTTACTGAAAAATAAATCACCTAAAAACAGGCATTTCCTTTAAGAATTCTTAGCATAGTTTAAATGTAATTTCTCTTAAGCCACAATCAATTTCTTAACATTATATCTTTAAAAAAATTAAGCTAGCTAACTTTGAAATGTAAATAATCAAATATATAAAAGAAATTTGGTTACAATATGGTTATATTTTTCAAAATTTCATTTTGATAATCAAAATACCTATTCAAGCATACTTTCTGCAAAGAATATAATGTAGAAATAATATAATAAAAATTGATCAACATTCACATTGCCTTGCCTTTATTTTGCACATGGAGCAGAACATTATTAAATTAAAATACTCGAAAGTAAAAGGTGACATGCCAACTCAAAAGATTTTCACTTATATGCTGTGAGTTTGTGTCCATCAGAGGTATAAATTTTGTTAAACATCCAAATATGGATTTAGGAAGAATTTAATCTTTAGCAAGTCACTTTTCCAAGCCAAATCAACTCTGACATATTGGAGAATGTACATGTAGAGCGTGATCATACTGGCATAAACAAAATCATTTGGTTGTTTCAAATTCATGTATGTTGTTGGCAAGCATAAATTTAAATGCACATAAACATATGGTCAAATAAAAACACAATTTACCAAATATTATGGAGATAAAAATCATTGATTTACATAAATAAATGTAAGAATAAAATTTTGTATTTCAAAATTCATTTTGAAATTGAATGACTTACCATTTTGCCTAGAGATATATACTAAAAATCTAGGGAAATATAAGCAAAGAATTCTGCTTATACCCAGAATAAATAGCAGACCTAATATTTTCTAACTCACTTTATCTAGCTATGAAGCAAACGCTCATATTTTGATTTAATTTTTACATTTATAAAACAGCAGAAATATTTTGTATAGATTAGTGGCGACCAATCTCAAATATACCCTGAATAACTTTAGTTGTGTTAATACAGCTAGTTAACTTTCCTTATTTTAATAATTACTACTAACTGAATGACACTTTCCTCAAACATTCACTAATACCTCCTGTTATCATACCTCTTTCTTAGCAAAACTCTCACCCACTTATTTTACTGAAAAATGTGGAGCCACTGAGCATCACCTTGAGTTCAAAGATGCAATCTACCCATATGCACACAGATCCTATCTCCTCTCATCCTGTCATCCTGCTACCCCTCCCACCCCAGGCACCTTAAGCTGCGTTTATTTATTTACTTGGATCACCACTATTGCTCTTTCAACAGTTCTGTTTCCCCTTCTTCCTGTGGGATGCTCAATCTCTCCATTCACAGCTTGATACTTCCCTTCAAACTTTTGGACATTCTTCTGTTAAAAAATAAGACAAAACTGGCCCTGCATCCCCATTGTCCACATATCAGACAACTTTTCTAGAAAAGTTACCCAATCTCACTTCGCTTTCTTAGTTTCCCCACATCCACTTTTCCAAGACCTCTGGTTTCAAAGGTTTCAGTTGAATAAGAATAATCAGGTGTTATTTCAACGGATCTACCTCTATAAATGACTTGACCTTTCTCTCTTGTAGAGGGAATCTTAATTGAGGAATTGTCTCCATTGGATTGGCCTGTGGCCTTGATTTTGGGGTATTTTCTTGATTCCTGAGTGATGTGAGATGGCCTAACCCATTGTGGGCAGTGCCACCCCTGGGCAGGTAGTCCAATATTGTTTAAGAAAGCAGGCTGAGCATGGGCCAGGGAGCAAGCCATTAAGCATCACTCCTCCATGGTCTGTGTTCCAGGTTTCTGCCCTGAGTTCCTGCCTTGATATCCCTTGATGATGAACTGTGCTATAAGTCAAATAAACCCTTTCCTCCTCAAGATGGTTTTGACCAGTGTTTCTATCACAGCAATAGAAAGTAACCAAGACGACCCCACCTCTGATATTATAAATACCAGCCTCGGCTAACCATAGTGTTCATCATAATTCAGAAAGACATAATCCCAAATGTCATCACTCTGAATGTTGAAATCCTAAAGTATCAAAATCCTCAAAGTTTCAAACCCTGGTATGATTAGTTTCTGCTAACAGAAGGAGCTGCTTTAGGCCCCTGCCTTGGGCTGTCTTCCTCTATGTATCTTCACAACCTAGTTCTTCTGTGTGTATGTGCCCAATTATCACATTTTTAATGAGAGAGAATGCCAGTCATACCTGATTAGGGCCTGCCCTGATGACCTCCTTTTGACTAGATCACTTCTGTAAAGACTCTATTTTCAACTAAGATCATATTCTGAATTACTGCAGTCAGTACTTCAACCTATATACTGGAGGAGGTCACAGGTCCACCAATTATAGTAGCTCTCTCTATGTATTCATTTATTGAATCAATAATTTATTGAGAGCCTGCTGTGCAAGTTAGGTACTGAGAATACAGTGGTGAATATACTCACATGTGGTGTTTAACATCAAACAGCATGATCTGTAATATAGAGACAGACAGAAATCAATTAGAAACAGATACAAACAACTAAGCTCTATCTATGTATGCATTTATTGAATCAATAATTTATTGAGAGCCTGCTGTGCAAGTTAGGTACTGAGAATACAGTGGTGAATATACTCACATGTGGTGTTTAACATCAAACAGCATGATCTGTAATATAGAGACAGACAGAAATCAATTAGAAACA
>NW_008333311.1:5007155-5028719 GCF_000622305.1 Nannospalax galili | reverse complement strand
GATAGGTCAACAGGCCAGAGACTTAACAGAGAGACATCTGAATTAAACAACTATAATTTTTAATCAAAAGTGCTGTGGTGGGAAGAAGACAATAAATAAAGTAGAGGAATTTTAAATAATCATAAAATTTAGGGGAGGTATCCTTTAAAAAGAGGGTGGAGTTGAGATCCAGAGGATATTTATGATAGAGTTATTTTCCAGATTAAATAAGCAGCATGCATAAACGTTTTGTGATGGTTTCAAATAAAATAGGTAGAAAGCACTAAACATAAACTGCACTCTTGGAGGAGTATGAGGCTGACACGGCTTGGGCCATAATCCCAAAGAGTACAACCTCAAATGCTAGAAGTTTGAATGTCAAACTGATGAAATCAAAGCACTTAAAATCCTGAAAAATCAGAATCCCAAAAATATAAATCTGAAAACACAGAAAGTAACATAACACTTTTTTTATTCATGGACTTCTAGTCCCAGAAATGTGACATAATGAATTTCTTTTGTGGCTTACTCAGTCTGTGGTTCTTTGCTACAGTAGTCTGAGCAAGCTAATACTATTGCCTACTGGTTTCAAAAATACTGGACATCTGACATTGTAAATGTTAAAACTAAGATTTTGCATGTATATGCACATGTGTTCTAAGAGTTTTAACATATTGTAGACTTCTACTATAATAGCTACATTTTGAAAGCTACTCAGTATTTTCTCCAACTCTCATATTTCCCTTTTCTAATGTCTATTCCAACTGTATAAATAAACCCACTCCCAACTAATGAATATTTTAAACATTCCTGGTATAAGTTATTTCTTTCTCTGAAGTATAAATGGAGTTCACTATTTTCAAAACTAAGAATGTGAATTATCCTTTAATATTCAAACTTCAGTTACTGACACTTGCCATCTCTAGATGAAATCATGTCATCAGAAGCTTCTAGCCTTTTCAGTAACAGAAGGTGCAGAGTGTTGAGCAACAATAATTAAATATTCCAGCCCTAAAGTGATATATGTCACTTTTATTCACAGCTCACTGACCACAACTATTTTTATAGTCATACCAGGTGTGGTTAATGTCAAAGAGACGGAGAAGTTTATTTCTCCAAAGCTTCAGAAATAGGGAATTGGACACTGGCTAAAAAAAAAAAAAATAGTACCTAGAACAAATCCACCATGAAAGTCAAAATCAGATAACCTTGAAAGGTAAATCATATAACCTTTAAGAAGTTCTGCTGAGTTCCAGGCTCCACAGAAGAAATAGGAGTTATAGGAGAAAGGCTGGTTCTCAAACTACATACTACTGAGGCTAGACTATGTTAAGTTGGATACCCTTAGTCTTAGAGATTTACTCTTGGGAGGACATCTGAAAATATGAATCTACATCAAAGCCATGACTTTTGGTCACAGGCATGGATCTCCTCTGTGGTGACAGCAAGGATCCAGGTTTGCAAGTTCCTCACCACAACAGAGATAATCATTTATCAGTTACTGGCATAAATACCTAGTTAGTGCCTTTTCCAAGCCAGCTAGTTTCTGGAGAATTCGTAGAGCAGTGGGCATGGTTTTTGCTAACCTAGAATGTGGATTCTACTAGAGAACTCGATCAATATCATAGAGGAAAAATCCTATGACTGTCTCGCACAAAGACCTGATCTCTGTGGGGTTATGGCTACTCATATATCTTACAGACTTAAAACACAAGTTTCTGGTCCAGGTCCAGGTATCAAAAGTCTAAATATTAAGTCAGGAAAACTACTAAAAAAAAAATCCAATTTTACACGTTGACATATAGACTTTCATCCAGACCAAATTAGGAATTATATGCAGAGTTTGGCAGTTTTATATGATTGAAAATAGGGGACTATATCACAGATAACTGGATTACTATTACATATATCCAGATAATTTGTTGATGTGTCAGTGATATTAGGTTGGCTGACAAAAAAAAGTAGCATATATGGTATAAATTATGGTATCTGATTACATTTATTTTATCTTTTTTACTAAACTCATTGTATGGTCAAATTTAAATATTCATGTGATCTTTGTTCTTTTGACAATTGTGATTTAAATGAATATGCCATCATTAAATTAAAATAGTAAAAATTTAAATATTAGAAAATTTAAATTGTTGTTCTCATGTTTCTAAAGATTTTTGATATTCATTCAATCACTGAAATAGTTTATATAACATAAACATTATTAGTATCTTGAATGTTCAGCAAAATTATGCATGACACTGTGGGTTAGGCTTTATCTTCTTAGAGGACAGGAAGTCTTTGGACTTCGTTACATTCCTTAATATTTCCCTTATAGAGGCCCTTATTTCTTCCTAAATCAAAATTTTAAAAATGTATGTTTGGATAAGATTTTTTTTTCATCTAAATGTTCAAATGTATTGGATTAGAGTAGGATTAGAATAATATTTAGAATATTCATTTTAGAGTAAATTTCAGAATATTCACTTTAAAGTAACATTCAGAATGTTTTAATCTAGGGTATCTGTGTTTCTAATGTATATTTTATTGAGTTTTGTGCATTTCGTATAATAGCTCTTAATCAAATTTAGACACCCTCCCCCCATACCGCCATTGTCCCCCCCACGAGATTTCATGCATTCCGTCATATATGTTAAGGCCTGTCCGGTCAAGCATTTGTGCCCAGATGTCTTCCCACTCAAGTTCATCCACTGGAATCTAGTCAGTCTATCCCCTTTATTATTTATAATTTTGGTTGCATTTTTTCTCATTTTTATTGTTAAATCTTAACTTTTTATTATGAAAAAATAAAAATATTTCAATAAGTAAAATAGGTATTTACAGGTTACCTTCAGCCATTAACAATTCATTTCTGATCACGTTTGGACCTGATTACTTCCAGCTCCCATCTGAGATTCACTTTCTCTCATGTAAATATACTAGTATGCATATTTAAAAACCATGGAATCCATCAAAAACAGAACATCTGGTAATTTCTTAGCATTACCAAATATGTTGACAGTTTTTGTTTTGAATCAGGATTTAACAGTTAAAGAAAAAATGGACAATTGATATAAATTGACAATTACAGAAGAGATCTGCAACCAATCGATAATGAAAAAGCAATCAACATGACAAGTAATCAGGGAAATAAAAACTAAAATCCCAATAAATTCTACTTCATACTCATTAGATCTAACAAAACATTTCAAATTACACTGACAGGAAGCAGCAGAGGCTCTCAGACCCTTGTGGTGGGGATTCTAAATGGGCAAGGTGTCATAACTGGACAGCAGGAGAGTCAGCCACTACATCTGACAGTCGTTATGCGACATAAGAAAAAGCCTGATCTTCCCAAGTTAGTGTTTGAGTTTCTTTTCTTGGTTCCACTTTTGATAGACAGAGCTGCCTAGGCCTGTGGAAGCAGACTGAGGTCATTTGGCTGGTTTTGTACTACCCCCACTTACACCTGCCTGCTCAGGTGCAACTGTTCCCTTGAGCAAAGAAGGCCTGACACTTTTTTGGCCAACAGGACAGAGATGGTGCCTCAAATGTCTTGGGGCAATCTTGGAAGCTCTGCTCTGGCCAGGCCAATAGTCGACAATGCTCTGCACAAACTTGGCTTTCACTGTAGCCTAGGCATTCCCAAATGGAGTCAATTTGACAATCAAAATTAACCATCACACCACACCTGGCAAAGGCGGAGATTCTAACACGGTTGATAAAGTGTTCATGCTTTTAATCCATGTATTGGAAATGCTGAGTTCAGAGTGCAGTTCCAAGATCTGAGAAGAAAGTTCCCAAAGATAATAATGATACATATACCTCAAACTGGCGTACAAAAAAATCTAGGATAAAATATCAAGGAAGGAGGCAGGAAGGCAAGGCTGGAAGGAGAAGCTGGAGAGACTAGCAGGAGAGTGTGTGAGCTCTGGCAGATCTGTCTGCTGCTTGAGTGTTAACCCTCAGCACACATAGAACAGTGAGTGAATAGTTGGTCTCACCCATAATGTGCAGACTGAAATTGCCAAGCTGTAATTATGATTGCACACTGGAAAATAATACACTTTGAAGGGCCCCGAAGAGAGTCTTCCCATTTTGTTCCTAGTATTAAAACGAACAGGGATGGTGAAGCTATTTGTGAATACTCAGAAAGTTTGCAGAAGGGCAACCCCAGGTAACTAAGGCAACCAGGTGACTCCTAGCAGAGGGGCTATTTTGTTTTGTTTTGGGTGATTTCGTCTAGTACCAGATTAGTATCATACCTACCAAATACTGAGCAGCAAGCTGCAACTTCTCAGTAAAAAGATTTACAATCTAAAAGTCTCCTGTGAACAGATGTTTTACACAAGGCCAGATGCTAGCAGAAGAAAATAGGCATAGGCGTAGAGAAAAATAAATAAATAAAATCCTCTTCCATGCCTTCCAGAGGTAAAGTTTCTTTCTTTTTTTTCATTTTAAAGAAACATTTTCATTTCTAGAGTACAGAAATCTCTACCTCACTCATCTCCCTTTAAGTTTCAGAATGAGGTCGATTCCCTGCTTAGCCTGTGTCCTTTCCTGGGAGCTTTCCATTTTAGTTTATTATCTCTCTTGGGCAGTTTTGAGATTACCAGTATCTGTCTTTCAAAGATCCTGGATTTTGCCACCTGCTTGGCCCACAGCCTTGCTGTGTCATTTTCTCCACCATTACACTGACTGAGTTTTTGCTGGCTGGGATCTCAGCCTTTAGGTGACTAGTGTGGACCATTGCCTTGTGGACCTCCCACTAACAGTGATTCTGATGCTAACTGCCAGCTTCAATCCCATCCACCCTCTCCACAGTAAGACTGCTATGGCCTTTGTATTTATGCTTAGCTCTCTTCTCTCCATCCCTTTGTATTTATGCTTACCTCTGTCCTCTATCCCTTCTCCTCTTTATCCTCTTCCCTCCAGCCTTCAGAGTACTGGAAACAAAACAGCTTTCATCTCAATTCTCCAATCCAACATACAGGCTTCTTCTGTAGTCTTTAAACTTCCCTGTTCTTCTGATGTGTGGTGTGCTTTATGCATAGGTAAACCCTGCTTCCCAAGCCATTCTTTGCCAGATGCACTCAGGCAATTTGTCTGAGTCCTCTTGACTGACTCCCAGGCTACCAAAATAATAACCAGCCGATCCAAAAGGCTCTATTCACCAAACAAGGAAACAAATGTGACACATAGCACTGTTTCTAAGGTGTGTCTGATTCCATTTTCCATGGCAACATGTGTAGACCCAATCTGACATTCAGTGTGATGTGTGAGAAGGTGCAAAGGATGAGTGACATTGGAGGCCATAGGGACATTTTTGACTACCATTATCTTCAGGACCCCTTTACCTCTCCCTCAGCAATCTCTTATGCCGGGATGCTGAGGCATCTCTCCTTTACGATATTCTTTCTATCTGTCATAGCTACCAACACAGCACTTAGACTATAACATGGCAGAATAATATATTAAAATATCATGCCTTGTGTTTGGTTCTAAGCCCCTCACAATCTTCCAGTCTCCCTTGTTCCAGGTTAGCAATTAGCTAGGCCTAATCTAGTTGCCCACAGGGAAGGAAACTCAGTATCTAGAGAGATCCTCAGGCTAAGCCCAGAGGGGGAAGGCTTGAGGATCGTAAGAAAAAAACCTTTGATCAGAAACAGGAGCAAAGAGCTAGTGGAGCTTTCTTTAAAAAGATATTTTAAAAAGCCATGCTTAAGGAAGGAAGAAGGACAGAGAGGCAAATTTCCTCCTTGTTTTCCCAGTTGGACGAAACTGGAGAGTGGCAACGAAGCCCCTCTCAATCTTCTACTCTACCTGTATCTTTCCTAGCACGAGTGCTTATGTAGAAATTGAACTAAGAATGTCTTTCTTACATTAAAATATTTGTCTTAAAACTGTCATTTAATAATCGAGAATTAGATCATTTCAAACACTCCATAAATGTATGTTTTAAGCTCCTCAAACTATGGGACATAATAATAAATTCAGCCCCTTTGATTTCTAAAGTCCTCACCTGTGCAACCAGCATTCATTAATTATGAGAATGACAATTTTGGCCCAAGTTCTTGGAGGCTATGCTTGGGGTGAAGGGAGATTCTTCCCTTTTCAAAGAGCTACTGTGCCTTCTTGATTTTTATTTATGTGTATATACATGTCCTGCTTGACTGTAACTGCATCATGTACATGCAGTTTCTCATGGCGGCCAGAAGAGGGCATCATATGGGACACGGAGTTACAGGTGGTTGTGAGCTATACCCGACGTGAGTTCTGAGAACGGAACCTGGGTCCTCTGAAAGAGCAACAAGTGTCTTAACTGACTGAGCCATCTCTCCAGCCCTTCTAGTGCTCTTTTGACGCTGGTTTGTTTGTTTCTGATTAAAGGTTCCCTGAAGAGGTTTACATGGAGCATTCCCTAATCATGAGTTACTCACCCTTTGTGATAGCACAATGGAGCACTGTGAATTCATATTAGCACATTAGGTGCTCTTGAATGTACGTTACTTCTTATACTAAATTCTCTACCCAGAAATGCTCCATCTACCAGTTTCTGAATGTGCAGTACAGGAGGAGACAGGACCTCCAATTGATTATGCTGTCTCTACTAGAAATACTTCATACAGGAATATGCATGCATTTCCCCAATCAAAGCCCCTTGCATTCTTCGTTCAGGGAGGTACTGCTTTGAAAATTATCTTCAGTGTTCTATTTGTTGAAAGCTATAAATCTTTCTTTGCTCTTTTATCTCCTGGATGTGTTTATCAACTTTTCATTTACTAAAGGGTGAACCTGTTGTGTTTGATTTTAATAGTACAATTCAGTCTTCAGTTTCTCTGGGGGCATTGGTTCCAGAACCCTCTGGATATCAAACCTCTAATGATGCTTAATCACTTGTATCAAATAGCTTCATTTTGCAAATAATTTATATGCCTCTTCCCAAATATTTTATACCTTTAATTTTTAGTTAGAATACAAAATAATAAGCTTTATTGCTCCATTTGATATATATGTGTCATTGTACTTTACTTATGTTCATTAATCTCATTACCATCCCCTGTCCCTCCCTCTTCCTACTGTCCCCTTCCTCCACTCAAATAGTTCCCATTCTGCTTTGATGTTCTATGTGTGTGTATATGTGTGTGTATGTGTGTGTATGTGTGTGTGTCTGTGTGTGTTGTGTTGTTGTTGTTCTTTGACCTAGATTCTATGCATAAGAGAAATGATACAATACATGTCTTTCTTTTCCCCCATTACCTTCTCTTGTTCCTTACTCTTCTCTCTCCTTAAGCTCTTTCAAACCCCCACTTAGCCCTATAGATAGGTAGGTAGGTAGATAGATGATAGATAGATAGATAGATAGATAGATAGATAGATAGATAGAGATAGATAGATGATAGATAGAGATAGATAGGTAGATGGATGATAGGTAGATGATAGATGGTAGATACATAGATAGGTAGATAGGTAGGTAGGTAGATAGATAGATGATAGATAGATAGATAGATAGATAGATAGATAGATAGATAGACAGATAGATAGACAGATAGATAGATGATAGATAAGGATTTTGCATGTGAGAGAAAATATATATGAGTCTAACTTAACATGATGATCTCTGGCACTATCCATTTTCCTGAAAATGGCATAATTTATTATTTACTGCTGAACAAAATTGCATTGTACATATGTACATTTTCTTCATCCATCTGTTGATGGACATCTAGCCTGGCTCCTTATCTTGGCTATTGTGAATATTGCTGCAGTAAGGAGAGTTATGCAAGTATCTCTGTGTATTCAGACTTAGATTCCTTTGTGTATACACAGAAGTGGTACAGAACAGTGATTCTATTTTTAGTTTTTTGAGGAATCTCCATTCTGATTTCCATAGTGACTGCATTGCTTTTTATTCTTTTAAGCATTCTCATTCTATAAAGTCCTTTCCCCCCACATCCTCTCCACAATCATTTGTTTTCTTAATGAAAGGAATTCAGAATGATTTGAGTTGGAATCTCAAATAAATTTTAATTTGCATTTCTCTCATGGCTAAGGATGTTGAACATTTTTCATGTATTTATTGGCCATTTGTATTTCTTCTTTTGAGAAATATTAGGTTCATTTACCCATTTACTGATTGAATGATTCAGAGGCTTTTTTGGTGTTTAATTTTTTAGTTCTTCATATATTCTAGCTATAAATCACCTATCACATACATAATTAGAAAACATTTTTGTTTATTTTGTAGGCTTTCTTGCAACTCTTTTTTCCCTTGTATAAAGAAACTTTTTAATTTGCTACCATTCCACTTTCTAATTCTTGTTATTTCCTGAGCTATTGGAGTCCTTCTTCAGAAAGTTCTTCCCTAATCCCATGTCTTGAAGTGATTTCCCTCTGTTTCCCTCTAGCAATTTCCAACTTTTCAGCCTCATATTGAGCTCTTATGTCTATTTTAAATGGACTCTTGTACAGTCATACCACATAGCTTCAATTATTCTGCCGCTAGGAATAACTAACAAAATGCAAATGTCATGTAAATAGTCATTATATTGTATTGTTTAGGGAAAAATAAGAAGAAAAAGTCTGTGTGAAGCTCAATACAGATGCAGTTGTTTTCCAAATATTTTTGACTCAGTTATTAGAATCCATAGTTGTAGTCTGTAAAGATACAGGGCTCTATATTTTCTCCTTATGATCACTTCATGTACCAAAATGCACCTGACCTAGTGCATTGTGCATTTGACTCCCCACTGCAAATCAAATTCAGATAGTCTCCATCTAAAATGAAGAAAAGAAAAACTATTAAACATTCGAAAGATTATAGAGCAGTGAGATGTACTCTGATATTTTAATGTGGTCTAATACATGCAGTTGTTTAAATATTTTAGATAGTCCTTTGTTTATTCCCAAAAAGGTTCTTCACTTTCTGTCAGAAAGTATATGATACATTGAGCTGTTTCTCTTTTGGGGTTAGAATAGTGCTTTCTCTGCACTGAGCTGTGTTTATGCATCTTCTTCCCATACATGACCTCTCCTGCTTAACTTCCATCCCTGCAACAGCAAAGTAATTACTTACCTGCAGGTAATTAGTTCCCAAAGCTTTGCAATACTTGGTTCTCCTCCATATCACATAAATATCTTTGCTCAAGATCCTATCTAAAACTACCTGACCAATTAAGCCTGGGGATGCTGTACCTGCACATCTACCAACCTGTATGTCTAGGCTTCTTTTCCTTTACTTATTGAATTAGCTACATTTGAATTCTTTGGGCTTCTTCTTTTCCTAATAATTCAGGAATAACATTTTGCAAATATTAAACTAATCTTTCTTTTATTTCCCCAAGATATCATATTATCTCGTCACATTCTACCTGCAGTACTGAGCCATCATTTCATTTCCTCAGAGAAGACACCAACAAGCATCCATAGAAGAAAGTTGCTGTCAAATGTAGCCAGACAGTAGTTTTGAAAAGAGCCAAGCTTTTGTGAAATAAGAAAAAAAGGCTTATAGATCCCCAAACTTTTCATTCTGTACAGATATGAACCTAAAAGAATTGGTCAGTGAATTTATCCAAGTGAACTCTCAGTCACACAGAAAAAAGCAGAAAAACGTGCCACCTTCCTTTTCTAATGGCTAAAAGAAGAGCGTAACAAGGTGAGGAAGAAGAACACTTGTATCCACGTGTCTTTGGGTGGATTCACCTACATGGATGGAAATATGTATGGGAATCTAGAAAAATATCCACTCTCTCCTTCTACCCTGCTCACATCACTCTCAGGCAGAGGTACTTGGTCATTGGCGTGAATGAATTGTGTTAATAGCACACCAAGCATTACATGGTATATGTGCCATGCAAGAAAATGAAAATGCTCCAGTAGTGAGTGCCAAAGGTGATGAGAAATTTAATGGATTATACAGGGACTTTTTCTATTGGAGACTACTGCCTGGACCACCTACCACTCTACTAAGAGCTGGACTTACACTGCAGTAATCCATTCTGTGCATGCATATTCAGAACTTATAGACACAGCATCTGTGTTAAAGAATCACTTGGTTCTTCAGCAGAATGGGAATCTATTTTGCCTTGTCCTTGTGCAATACCCTAAATTCCCACCATGAACAAAGCTAAGAAAGAGATCTAACAATCTAAGACAAAGGCAGATAATGGGTTTTCTTCACCCCACATGGAGGTAATAGTGGGCTGTGTGTTTACAGACTGCTTTGAGGAATAGCAGCTGCTATAATAATTCTATCTTTTTAATTTACCTGCATTAGTGTACACAGGAATGCTGGATAGCAGGCTGGTATCCCACTGTACCCCCTTCAGTATTATGCACTATGGAAGCACTGAATTATTGGAACTGTCTATAGTATTGTTGTGTTGGCTTCCTAGCTAGCAGCTCATAAACCCAGGCTTCTTCTAGAGAACTGTTTAAATCCCACACATTGACTATTACATTGTCATATTTGTGCCTTGCTGCCACATTAAACAAACCCAGGCTGATAAATGGTGTTTAAGATAGAGAAATGATTATATAATTGATCTGACCCAGAGACTTGGAGCTTGTCAAGCATTTTTATCTCTTCCAGAAAACAAGAGAGCAACAAGGATAGTCTTTCCACCTCCTTGATGCCTATCTGATTTCTTCAAGATCTATGACAAGTGTCAGCTCCTCGAGGAGTTCTCACCTAGACTCCATACTGAGGGTATGTCAGATAGCATCTTGTCATCTCTCTGTGACATTCCTTAATAGAGTTCAGTCATAGAATGCTATAATTGTCCAGACTTGCCTGTCTTCCTTCTGTATGTACAGAGAATGTGTCTTTTAGCTCTGGATCCCTAATCTTACTATAATATTAGGATATTACTAAAGTGTCAATATATGTTGTCACATGGCTGAATAAATCAATGAATGTGCAGCAATTCCATCTTCTAATTCAAGTATTATAGATTCAAAGTTCTCTATAAATTTGTAAGAATTCTTAGGTTATAGTATGAAAAGAGGTGATTATGTCTAAGACTCTGCTGTCATACTGTATTGATTGAAATTTTATAAAGTTGGATATTAACAAAGGAATACAGTAATCTTGAATGAGCGTCAGACACACATTAATAATATAGAGCATGTGATATTATGACTATGTGCCTATTGTTAAAACAAATCAAGGGAGGTACTTTAACGGTCCACTGGTTTGTATGTCATCTTACCTGGGTAAGGTCCCTTTGTGGTGTCATTCCATTATCTTTATCTGTTCACTCTAATCAATTATCATGGAGCTCCAGGGATTTATGGGTTGAATATAAAGCTATCAATCTAATTTAAGAGTGCTACTCCATTCAAGGAGACCCCATTCTTAGCTCTGCTATTAACATCCAAAACAATAAGGCTTTGGAAATGGGGATTTGGTGATGAGAAGGGAAGGCAAGAGTTGCTACTTCAAAGATTACAAAAAGTATCTTTCCATAAATTCAGTGAGTTATGGGGGTAGGTTTTATTATAAAAGGAGTGCTGTTTTAGAATCCTTCTTGAGACATAGAGGCGTGATGACTGAAAGAATGCCTTGTGAAAACTAGCTGAAAGTTTGAAGTCAATCCTGTGTATGGCAATACAGCCATACAGTCCTGACATGATACAATTTATGTCTATTTATTTTCTTTCTCTACTCAGTAGAATGTCAACTCTATAATACTTTCACAGTACCCAGAACAGTGCCTAAGAATAGGACTTCTGCAATAAGCAATTTTTGACTGAATGACACCTTTCATGTTACGTATCTCTTTATTTCTCTCTTCCTTCCATGCTTCTATACTTCATCTACTCCTTTGCATGGGCTCAGTTTTCAATAGTCTGTTAATGTCCAGATTTTTCAGTCATGCCAAGAAACATATTTCTAAGCATGAGATAGTTTTCATAATATCAAAAAGCCTAAATATGAAATGGTAAATGCTATGTATGATCAATGTCAAACAGCCAATGCCGTGGAAAGAATCTAGTTATGTCATGATGAAGAACAATTTCTAGTCCAACCTGAACATGCATATGCACACTTGACTTCCCCCTTCCAGTCATTTGATTTTGTTAATAGGTGGTGTTGACATGGTGTAAATATTGATTTGCCTCATGGATATCAGAGATTTAGTTTCTTACTTAAGGATATACCTTGGGTTCCTCAGCCAATATCTAGGCAAATCTTCTTTCAGTAAGGCATTAACTGAAGGCTTCTTGGACACTTACCACCATGTAACTTTGAACAATAGTAAAAGTAGCCCATAAGAACACACTAGGTCCCTAGGCACTAAATGCTTCCAACAAGAGTTGACAGGATTTTCAGGCAGTTGGCACAAACTGATCTGAGAACTGCTTAACTTTCAGAGTATTTAGTGAAAGGCTGAAGTCTGCTGAATTGGAAATCAGAAATCCAGAGAAACAGAACTACTATTTTAATCCTAGTTCACACTGTGACAAGCTGCTTAGTACGAGGCAGCTTGGCACCTTTCTCCACCAGTAGCAAAAATGAGACCTACTGATCTCAGAAGTGTGGTGAGAATAATTTTGGAAAGATCTTGAGACCTAGACAGGCACAGCATTTCCCTCTGTAAAACTTCTTTTTATATATTTATCAATCTAGGACTACTAGAAAATTTAAAACTTGAAATAATTCTCTTTTGTTCATGATCTCTCTCTCGTACATAGCTTTCTCACATGTCTGACTTGTAAGAAGCCATTTCTCATTTTATTTCCAACAACCTTTATCTACTGGTAATAGTGTTAACTCGGATTTTATTTATGTTGGGGAGATGTTCAAATTTGATTTTTCACCTATAGTGACAATTTCTAAATAGCATTCAAATAAAATTTACAAACAACTGGTTGATCTTTCTCCCCTGTATATATACTTTTTTTTTTTTTTTTACACAGAGCTCCCTTATGTAGCTCAGACTGTCTTCAAACGTGATTCTCCAGCCTCAGCCTCCCCAATACTGGGATCACATTCATAAGCATGTGACACCACATCTGACTTTGGTCAGCCTGTCTTTTTAAGTGAATGTTTTGCTTGCATGTATGTAAGAACATCATGTGTGTACAATGCCCACTTAGACCAGAAGAAGGCATTGGAACCATTGGAACTGGTATTATGAGCAGTTGCTAGCCAGAATGTAGGTACTGAGAACAGAACCCAAGTCTTCTACAAGAGCTCATAACTACTGAGCCATCTCTCCAGCCCATGGTCAGCCAGTCTTAATCTCAGGTCTTTTCCAAAAGACCTTAATATGTTTACAAGTTGACATGAGATGAAAGGGAGCCTTTATTCAATGGTTAAGTATTTGCATGACTAACAGGGGTTCTGGGCCTGGGGAAAGCCATTAGCTCTTAAACACTGAAGGCTCCTTGGGACTGGCGTTGTGCTCAGTTCTTCTCTGCCTGCTTCTTAAAATGAGAATAGAGTTTGTTCTCGGAGATTCTTAACTGTCTACATTCACTTGATATAAATCAATGCACACTTTTTATTTTATTTTATTTTCCATTAAAAGTTCAAATATAAGTCTAAGACTTTTGAAAATCCTAAAGTAGATAATGAATGATTATACTTATATATACGATATGGATGCAGAGGTGCTCCATCACTAAGACTGACAGCTCTGTCTATCTGCTAAGTAATTATAACAGTCCTCAGAAATTCTAGGTTCAGCATTTTGGGTGTTATGTTTTTAGAAATAATTCTATCCAATAAAAAAATCTTAAATTAAAAAAAGAAGTCAATTTCCTTGTGCATTATTTTCTCAGAGAGACTAAGAAATCTCCTGTATTCAGGCTTAGTCAAAAAATGACACCTCTACACTACAAAGAGGTAATGCTGATTCAAGAATCCAAAGCCAGAGATTAGAGTTGGAGTGAACAGACATACAGCACTTAGAATACAAAGTTGAATTTGGATTAATTTCAGTTTGAGAAATTACTATTGAAGTTTCTTACGGACACTAATTTTTTTCTTAATCAAGTCAGTCATCCACGAGAAGAAAACTGTGACTACAGTCACATCTGGTCAATATAAAGTGCTCACAAATTACAATATGCAGTTTGTTTCACTAAAATGTTTTGTCCTCCAAACTAGTTATCTTTTAGTCTAGATTTAAAAAGAAAATTTTTCAATGCTATTTTTAATATCTATGTGAGATATTTGGTATGTTTACCTTGTAGATTATTTATTTATTTATTTGTGATGCTGGACTGAAACCCTTTCACGTGCTAACATGCCATTGAGTTGCACTGCCAACTTGTCTTATAGTTTTTTAAGGCAATCAGCTTTAAAAATGTTACTAAATAAGATTGGCTTAACTTTCCCAAATCTTAGGTAAAAAAAGGTTTCACAAAATATGCCACATTTGGCTTTCTATCCCAGACTCTGATTTGGTAAACACTACTCTATAAGAACCTAGCTATTATATACAGTTAGAATGTACTAACTTAGAATGAATAAAAACCTGAGGCTCATTTACAAGCATTTGCTTGACCATTAATAGCATATAAACAGATAGAATGTCTCTTCCCTGTTCTGTCTTTACTACTTAAGCCATAAATCCAGCCATACCAGACTGCTTCCAGATACACGGAAGTGCTTGCTGGTTTATTTCCCACCACTGAACTTTCCCATGGCTTTCTCACATACAAGGCTTTCTGTGCTTTCTTCTCACATAGGTCCTCTTTGACTTTCAAGGACATTGGATATATCCTCCTCAGAGTCTCCTTCCAGACTCCCCTAGTGCGGATAGGTGCCTCTCCTATCTCAGTGTACAGCAGCTCTTAGTACCCTGTATACTAGTGATTTATTTCTTGTCTATTTGAGAGCAGGGACTGTGTCATTTATCTAGCCTCCCATGGCACATAGTGATTAATCAGTGAATGTTTACTGAATGTCTGTCTGAACGAATGGATATCTTTTCATTTGAAGCCTGCCCTTGGCATCCATTTTAGGCAGAATTGATTTCATCAACATGAATGGGATAAATACTGATAGTTACACTCACCTTTTTCACAGCTGGAGCAGTCACTGGGGACACGGACAAGTGGTTTTGCATTCCAATCCCTTGTCCATTTAATGTTAGCCAATTCATATGACCCTAACAATGCTTACTTCACAAACAAGGACCCTGTTATTATCCTGGCATCAAAGAAACAAAAAAAAAAAATGTGTCTTCGGTTTTTAAAAAGATAATCTCTGAGCTGAAATGGACATTAAAACCATTGGTATTCCCATGAAAGAATGTTCATAGGCATACATACAGAAGCCCATGTCATACTTCTGTCCAGAAGGGGAAATACAACTCCCTACTAAGGAAAACCCCATCTAAGGTGTCAGGCTTAACCCTGAGCTCTGTGGTTGAAAGAAGCAGAACTTCCAGGCAATGGAAAGAGTATGTGCACAAAAGGACGATAGTGCTAAATGGTCATGGCTTCACTGAGATTCAGCCTTTATTTCCAGCCAAGGAGCTTGAAAGAATAGTTTCATTCTTATAGCATACCATTATTTATTATGAGGGTGTTTGGTTTGGCAACGAGTTGACATTTTAATACTATAGCTTGGAAATCTATCTCTATTGCTGTCTTTGTGGTGGGGAACTACTCTGCCAATTCACTGAAGTCACTTATGTGTTTCTGATAAAGGAGCAAGTGCTGATGTCCAAATCACGAGTCAGCTGTAACCACTGGAAGGCATGGGATCAGGCTCCACGCAGCACTCTTCAGTTGTACCGAAAGCAATAATAATGGCAGTCACTGATAGGCACAGCTTCCACTCCTACCCCATGCCCAATTAGCCCATGATAAACAACATGCTATAAGATCAATAGAGAGCAGCTAGGTATATCTTGTCTAGGCTATCAAATAAAATGAGCCTTTAAACAAAATGCAGTGCTTACAAAGCTAAGAAGATGGCAAAGAGTAAAACAAGGTACCTTGACAAAGTGAGACATAGAATAATATTGCAGATATACAGGGACAGAAATGAATAATTTCCCAAGTCAAGTGTTATATCATCAGACCCTAGAAAGTACTGGGAACATCACAGGTGCTTTGCAAACTTTTGTTGAATGAGTATATCAAAGCTGCATACAGGAATTATACAAGAAAAAATTGTTCAAGACGAAGTATTATGGAAAATAAGCAAGTTGTACCTTAAAATTAGCCAAAATTGAGAGGAATGCAGTACAAAGCCTATCATCACAAGGCTACTTTGAGTCATCCAATGACTTCCTCCACAGAAATCATTGAACTTACTTGGGTTTATATGGTTGCACATGGAAAATACTCCTCCACTGGGGAAAAGTATGCCCAAGAACACATTTAAAGGTACTCCAGTATGCCACGTGCATATGTTTTGTACGTTTCTGAGATAATTGTATAAATTGTATGGGCGACCCATAATTCCACAGTTGCCTCTGGTTATTTGTTAACCCTAAATATCACCACAGCAAAACACTCTCCTCGTGTTTCCTGTTTTCTGAGTCTTTACTTTTTTTGCTCTTGTACCACGGTTTTTCTAGCCAAATAACAGTCAGTGCTTACAAATCAAGTAAATCTTAGTCATGTCAGTGTGTTTCATTTGAAACAAAAAAATGGACAGATTCCTCTTGATTTGTACAATTTTCAGGTTATGTTTAGAGAATGGGCTATCATAGATTAAATGTGAAACACTGGGCTGTTGTTTCTATCATTGCCTTTCTAGTCATAGACATATTGATTAGTGTGGTGACAGGTTATATGTTGACAAGCAAATGGTCTACATTGCTTTTGATGGAAGAAGAGCAACAAACAGAAGATTATTGGGTGTCTGAGAGTTAAATGTTCCTTAATGATATTTTGGTACTGAATTCTTCCACATATTCCTCTGAGGAAAAGAATGTGAGGATTGGAATTTGTATAAAAGGCAAGAATGAGAAAATTTAAGATTTTTAACTAGCATCTGTCCTTGTCATCTGAGAAGTGGTTTATTCATTCTGAGGGTACAAAGATTTTCTCCTGCGGCTGCCTTTACTGAGTCTTTTCTTTATCTTGCACCTCCACTTTTATTTATTCAAATCTTCTTCAACTACTCAAAGAGTATTTCTTCTTTTCCAATTATTACTCCTGTAATTTTCTTCTCTTGTTTTGTTGCTCTTGCAAGAGTTTCAAGCACTTGAAAAGGAGTAGAGATAGTGGACAGCCCCATCTGGTTCCTGATTTTGATGGAAATGCTTCCAGTTTTTCTCCATTTAGGATGATATTGGCTATGGGTTTGTCATATATAGCTTTAATTATGTTGAGGTATGTTTCCTCCAGACCAATTAAAAAAGTACTAATTGGAAAAGAAGAGTTCAAATTATCCCTTTTTGCAGATGACATAATGCTACATATCAGATAGCCCAAAAATTCCACTAGAAAACTCTTAGAATTGATTAATATTTTCACTAAAGTGGCAGGATACAAAATCAGCTTACAAAAATCCATAGCCTTTCTATATACCAATAACAAGCAATCAGAAAAAGCACTCGAGAAAACCCTACCATTCTCAATAGCCTTAAAAAATAATAAAATACAGGGGCTGGAGAGATGTCTTTGCAGTAAAGAACATTGGCTGTTCTTGCAGAAAACCTGGGTTCAAATCCCAGCACCCACATGGCAGCTAACAACTGTCCATAACTCCAGTCCCAGGGGATCCCACAGCCTTTTATAATCTCCACAAGCATTGCACAACACGGGTGCACTTACCTACATGCAGGCAATACACGCATACCTGTATGACTTCATAGACATACACAGGTGCCAAGGATCGAAGTGCAACCAATTATGACTAGTAATAATCAGATACATACAGATTAGAGAAGAGTATAAGGGCTGTAGTGAGGGGAGGCAGGTTATGGGAGGGTACCATCTGGGAAGTGGGTATATAGTCGAATAAGATGGTTTGGGATGTTCTGTGTGATATGCACACACACACAAACAAATTTTTAAAAAATGTGTATTTGAGGAGGAAGCATGGAAATTTATGTCATGCTAATTAGTAGAGGTGATAAACATTACCATTGAAATCTACCTGATGGCTTTATAGACATGCACCAAGGATCCAAGTGCAACCGATTATGACTAGTAATAATCAGATGAATACAGATTAGAGATGCATGTGCCAACATCTCAGTGTTAGTAGCAAAAACAATGAGTCTTTCTGATGAAACTGTGTATTTTAATAATGAAATGGAGATCTTTTTTAAAGATAAAACCTCATTTAATTTTATGTCATAGGGTTTATACTGAGTAGAATATTGTATGACTGTAATAATTCAACTGTAAACCTAAAAATTTACAACCAGTTTTGAAAGAGATGCATCTTAGCTCAGAAAATTGTTATTGACTATGTCAATGCTGTTGTAATGAAATGCTTCTCCTAAGTATGTGGCTATTAAATAAATAATTAAAAAACACATTTTGAAACATTAAAATAAAAATAATAAATAAATTTTTAAAAAATAAAATACTTAAGAATAAACCTAACAGAAGACATTAAAGATCTCTACAATGAAAAGTTCAAAACTCTAAAGAAATAGATAGAGGAAGACACTAGGAGATGGAAAGACCTACCATGCTCATGGATTGGTACAATCAATATTGTAAAAATGACCATCTTACCAAAAGCAATTTATAGTTTCAATGTAATCTCAATCAAAATACCCATGACATTCTTCATAGAGCTTGACAAAATCATCCTAAAATTTACACGGAATCACAAAAAACCCCAGATAGCCAAATCAATCTTGGGCAAAAAGAACAGTGCTGGGGGTATCACCATACCAGATGTCAGATGATATTACAGAGTTATAGTCATAAAAATAGCATGGTACTGGCAAAAAACAGACAATTAGATCAATGGGACACAGTAGAAGACCCAAACATGAGTTCATATAATTTCAGCCACCTAATATTCGAAAAGGTGCTAAGAACACACAATGGAGGAAAAATAATATCTTCAAACAAATGGTGCTATCAAAACTGATCTCCGCCTGCAGAAAAATGAGACTTGACCCTTGTCTTTCACCCTGCACAAAAATCAATTCCAATTGGATCAAAGACCTCAATATAAAACCTGAAACAAGGAAACTGCTAGAAGAAAACATAGGCAGCATCCTCCAAGATAGAGGTACAGGAAAGGACTTTATAAATCAGACACCAGCTGCTCAGGTGCTAAGGCCAACAATCAGCAAGTGGGACCTCATTAAATTACAGTTTCTGTACAGCAAAAGCAACAACTAAGGAAGGGAAGAGGAAATCCACTGAGTGGGAGAAAATCTCCACCAGCTACATATCTGACAGAGGATTAATATCAAGAATATACAAAGAACTCAAAAAGAAAGCAACAAGAAAATAAATGACCAATAAAAAGATGGGCCATAGATCTAAACAGAGAGTTCTCAAATGAAGAAATGAAAATGACTAAGAAGCACCTTAAAAAGTACTCAGCATCCTTAGTAATTAGAGAAATGCAGGTAAAACTACTTTAAGGTTCCAAGTTACCCTAGTCAGACTGGCTAAGATCAAGAGAACAGAAGACTCCGAATGCCAGAAAGGATGTGATGAAAGAGGAATGCTCATTCACTGTTGGTGGGAATGCACAGTTATGCAACCACTCTCCACTTGAGCAGTGTGGAGAACCCTCAGGACTAAAACTGAACCTACTATACAAACCAGTGATACCACTTCTTGGCATATCCAAAGGGCTCATCATACTATAGAGATACTTGTACATCCATGTTTGTTGCTGCTCTCTTCACAATAGCTAAAAATTGGAAACAACCTAAATGTCCCTCAACTTATGAATGGTTAATAAAAATGTGGTACATCTACTCAATGGAGTTCTACTCAGCACTAAGAAAAGATGAAATTATGAAATTTGCAGGTAAATGGATGGAGCTAGAGTATTATACTAAGTGAAGTAACACAAACACAGAAAAGCAAGTGATGTATGTTCTCCCTCATTTGTGGATTATAACACCAATCCCTTATATGTGACTATATAAATTCTGATGTAACACCAGGAGCCAGGTAAAGGCAAAGGATACATGAAGGTAAAGGAAAAGAAACAACCTGAAAGGCGATAGTAGGGAATAGATGTTACCTGAGGGAGGTGGAAAAAGTGGGAGTAATTGGTAGGGAGCATAGGAGGGAGGGACATGAAGGCATAGGAGGGAAAGAAGTCAAGAGAAGAAAGATGGTGGGAGTTGGGAGGTATTGGGTGGAGGGTGGGAATAATGGGGGCACTGTGACTAGGAAGGGAGGAGGGAGGTCAGATGGGAGAAAAAACAGTAGAGATGAGTGAATCTTCGGGGGCTAGGAAACCTAGAGGGAGAAGTGATGCCCTAAAAACCCTATGAGAAAAGTACATAGAGTGTCTAACATTAATTCATATGTACACCTGGGAGCTTCTTGATAGGAAACTCAGTGCCAGATAGAAGAGATCCCCTTTAGAGTGACAAGCATGCCTTACAGAACTCATCAAAGAAGCTTCTTTTTGCAACATATGGAGGCTATTACAGAGTTGCACATATGGTCAGGCATAGAGAACATATGCCTAGGAGATGCCTAGTAGTAGGTGACACATCTTCAGTCAAATCTCTACAACTAAGGTTCATGGATCATAGCAGAATAAGGGGTAGAGAGAGGGCTAATGCACCCCCTAAACTATCATCAGTGAGGCTTCCATGTACATCAGAGTTTGAAACACACAGAAGGCCACAACTGGCCAAGTTTTGGAGAAAAAGAGACTGTAGAGTATAGGCTGGAGCCCCTATATGGAACCTCACCCACCCATGGTTCAGGGACCATTATGGAAGAGGAGGTGGAAAGATTGTAAGAGCCAGGGCTTGTTCATGAATACAGGGAAGTGGAGGCTTCCAGGCGGCTGTAGGCTTGCTCATGTGAGCATGTGGCATCTAGCGGGGACCTATGTCAGCTGTATTAAACAAGGGCCCAAAGGGGAAGTGAGAAAAAGGTGGCAGGCCAGCACTATATTGAGAGCTATTTGACACCGATTGCTGCTGGGTCAGGTAGAGTATGACTTACATACAACCACTGGATGGACTGACTAGATCCCAGTGGACACATTTACACTGAAGGACATTTGGGTACAAACACCTAAATGAATAGGACTCAGCATGTATGGCAGAGTGCATAGGGTTCAGTGGGAAGATAGCAGGAGGCGTGGAGGGAGAAGGGGTCTGGATTTGAGTGGGAAATGTATGAAATTTAAAAAGCTCAATAAAAAACATTTTTAAAGAATATTTATTTCTCAATATCTAGCATAAATCCATGTTCTTACTGATTATTCCAATTTATACCAATCATTTCCTCTTTAAGCAGCTAGCATATTTCTTGCTGATAGTAGATGGCATTTGTAATCTGTTCTTAAATGATATGTGTGGTTTGTGATCAAACTTTAAGAATTGAGGAATATTGAATTATACAGATTCCATATATTTCATATGACCTAATAAAGTGATAAAAAGCTCTAGAATTTTAGCTTAATCAGTAAAGATCCACAGGAGCAGTGCCATATCTCTAGTCCTT